>NC_139629.1:4546315-4601315 GCF_964638095.1 Poromitra crassiceps
CTCGGGGAACAATAACAAAGAACTATTTTGCATCCACAAAACCGAAGACGTAGACTGCAGATGAGTTTCTATTCACCTTTAGGTAGATCTGGTGTGAAGGAGATCCCTCTCCTGCCCTTAGTGCCCTCATCATCTGAATCGCAGCTTTGGGAATAGATGGCCTACACCAATGTAAGTGTTAGCATTCATTAGTTAATACAGATATGAATGACAAATATATGACTACAATGATGAATTCTGAATTCCTGATAGACAAATAAACCCTAATAATTGAATTATCATTGTGAAGAGCGAAGAGATTTAAAAGGAAAATCCATGCTAATGTAAGTATTGTATTCAAAGGAACAACATGAGTTAGACATGCAGAGATAGCAGAGATAATAGCCATGATATTATTTACCTTGAGGGTATCATCTCTGAGGTTGAAGGTGAGCTCCAGGTTGGTGAAGAAGAAGTCGGCAAACTCTGGGTATTTGTCGAGCACCTCCAGCAGCTCTTCTCTCTGAATGGTGTGCAGGTCACAATAACTCAGCGCTCGCACGTCTGCGATGGACTTCCCAGGCTTGGCGTATAGGTGAAACATTTCTCCAAAGATGTCGTTTTTGCCTGGTAATGACACAAACACAGACCGTGCACCATGTCAAATTATCCAATGGCAATTTGAAACTAGAAATACGGCATGGCGGTTGTATGCCTCCGCCAAAAATCAGCAGTCTACATCCATGTCTGTCCAGACTCATACAAGCACAAACACCTTGAAGCCCACAGCGCAGAGGTGTGGCCATTCAGCCCCATGGCACTTGAGGCAACAACATGGCTAATCGTTTTCAAGGTGGGAAATGGTCGTACCCCTACTCCTAAACCACCCACATCCCCCTACCCACCCCTCGAACACTGATTGACTACGACCTTCCAATCCCTAGCTACGGGTAATTTTCCCTAGCCTCCATGATCCCACATCACCCTAGCCACTCCCTCTAGCCACCCCATGAACCCTGATCCTCTATGACCTTCCTATCCCTAGCTATGACCCCTTTTCCCTAGCTCTGTCCCTTTCCTTGATGGAACGGATGGACATGGGGCCAGAGTGACCTTGAACTTTGACCCGTGTCCACCAAAATCTAACCAGTTCATCCTTGAGCCCAAGTGGATGTTTGAGCCAAATTTGAAGAAATTCCCTTAAAGCCCCCCTCCAGTGTATTTTAGTCTCAGGACGTTGGAGACTAAATTTGAAGCAATTCCATCACGGGTATCGCCGGGCGGAGGCATAAAAATTATGCCAAATTTACTTGCAATGACTGTCATGTTCCTATCAACTATGTTGACATGGCAATACATTTATTGAATCTTGAGCAGCAAAATATCAATTTGTTTTTGAAAATCAGAGAGCCTTTTCTCTGTGTATGGATACTCTCCACAGGTCTGTACATCAGCTGTCTTGCTGTCTCTGATTCATTATTCATGCTGAGGAATAACTGCCAACTCAAAGCATCTTTGATGTTAAGGGAAAAGCGTTTGATTTTGATTGACATACTTTACTTGTGTACTTCAAAGGGAATATATGTGTCGATAATGGCTATCACATAATGAAGTCAGTTCTTCAGCAAACTCATAATCAGATGCTGTAAATCGACCATAGGCCTCGGTTTCAAACTTGAGAATGAAAGTCAATGGTTAGTAGAAAATGTCGGTGCAATTTTGTAAAGGACTAGAAGTAATGGTTCAACGCTTTCCCCGCCATTGACGTGTTTGTACGTAATTTATGAGACAACGCTGACGTGCTATCGCATACTACTGCACTTCCAGAGTTACACAGAAGCGATCGTAAAGATAAGCCATAAAACAGCTCCAGCCAGCTGCTCAAAGCGCTAGTACCGAGCAGCTTTGACCGAGGTGACACGCTGTCACACGGACTCCTGACAGTCACTCAAAGCGGAAGGATCTTTTTTCACCAGACGCTGGTAAACGTACACAAGTCACTTCTCCTCTCAGGTAGATTAGTGTCAATTTTAGCCATGATTTTGAGACATGAGCCCCAGACCTCCAGACATCGAGAACCAGAAGCCCCCGGTAAGACGAGAGCGTGACCCCCACCTCCCCTCTCTGAGTGCGGGGTGAATCTCTCTCACACCGGTGGTACCCGCCGGTGGTACGGTAAAAGTTGTGACCAGAGGCATGTTTGGGTGGAAAGGGACACCACATCATATGGGATGCATAGTTTGGTGTAACACTGGCCAGTATCTGCCATCAGAGACATGTGATTCGGTTCTGGATCTGTGAATATTGATTTACAAAAAAAGATTTTCTCAGCTTTTTGGGGACAGACGGGCGTTTTCGATGGGTGAACACTATACATTCAAGTGTCGATAACTTAAGAACGGATGAAGGTAGAATCAAACTTTATTTATATTCTGTGGGTCTTGGAAGATTAGTAAAAAATGATCAGAAACCCTGGCGGTGGCTGGCGACTTTTCCTTTGAAACTCTGGATTGAGTTAAAGGGCATCATGAAAAAGGCGTTTGTTGGTGCCAGCAGGGTTCACCAAATGCCAACACTGTGAGCAGGCAGAGATATGATGTGTTGGTCTCCAGTCTGCCCATCACAGCAGGCAGCAGCGGACACCTCTCTACTACAGAAGACAGCATCACGCAGAGTTCCACCATCTATATCTCCCATATATAGCTCTCGCCGCATGGATTTTGAGAAGGTCATGTGCTGCTCAGATGGTGGCTTAAAAGACGAATTCCTGGCTTCTGGAAAAATACTATTGACCGAGGATGGAATCCCACCAAGGCTGTCTCTTCTGTAGGATTGTTTTTAACTGCCATTCTTCCGAAACTTTGAGAAATTAAAACTGTTTTTAGGACTAAAGACTGACTGCTACCTAGAAATAGGGGCAGGGACTGTATAGCAACAGACAAATAACATAGGTTCTTAGAAACAAATGGGTTGAAAATGGTGCTGATGGAGCATTATTTGTTGTATCACATATGAAATGAGCTGCTCTATGAGATCAGTGATTTTCCAGTGTAATTGTTAAGAATGGGTTTTGTGTGATGCTGCAGCTTTTGCGAAGCTCAGACCCCATTCTGTCAGGTGCAGCTTTGGAGAGCATTAGTCTCATGAAGAATGGGCATTTTAATCCAGGCTTGGCCTGTAGCACCTAGATGTGCTACACCAGTGAAGAAAAACACCAGTACTAATAAGAGGAATGAGTATTTAGCATCGGTATGTTACAGAGGCAAAACGTGATTTCAAATTTAAGAGTTGACAATTGTTTTACACGGAACTGTCTCCGTCGTAATCCCTTCTTGCAGCTTTAACTCATCTCCCTGTGCTATTAACCCATTGATACCTGATGCAGCATTTGTGTGTGTATCCCTTTAAGACCGCGAACCGCATGATGCGGTCTTAAAGGGATACACACACAAATGAGGGATGTACACGCAAATGCTGCATCAGGTAACAATGGGTTAAACAGTGCTAAAGCAATGCTATGACAGCCTGTGCTCTGTGAAAATGCTACAGTCAATCCAATGGATTCAAAAACATATTTAAAGCTGCAGTAGGCAATATTGTGTCAATACAGGTCTGACAAAAAAAAGCAACCAATCAGCCGGGTTACCTAGCACATAACTAGCCAATGACAGCACATAAACAAGGGTCATTCGGGTTCCACTCTCTGCTGTTGCTATGGCTAACATTCCATTTATGTTTAAAACTGCCTACTGCAGCTTTAATTCTCTTACAAAACGAGACATCAAATCCACAAGTGAATTCAGCATTGTGCTTTTTGGACATATGTTGGTTCATATGTGTACAATATTTTTCATGCGAATACAGTGGCTTAAATTGTGTTTTTGCTGCGTTTTCCCAAGATGGCGACGGCGTGTCCCTCCTTTCCCCAGGATGGCGAAGGCATACATGCTCATAAACAGCTTAAATCTTGGCTTGGTCAGTCCCTGCCTATGCCATGTGCACTAAACACTTTCAGATTGAACGTCGCTGCCAAGTCGCTGCGGAGATAAATGTTGCCCAGACAGACGGACAGAGTTTTCTGGGCAGCAGAGAGAAACAGTGGAGTAGACTTGAGACTAACTTAAGACTGTACTCTTCTTCACTCTGGGAGCCTAATTCAATTGACTCTTTGCCACTCTTTTGTGGAGGAATTGACCGATATCCACACTTTTCTCTCCAACTTGCTCCGCTGTCATAATCAAAAACTCCTTTCACCACCTAGCTACCATTTATTTCCTTGGCATTAATAAGTGGACTTAAGACAAACTTATGACTGTACTCTTCTTCAGGACACATTGAATCATCTTGGTACCTCGGCAAAGAGTCAAATTAATTAATGAAATTGACTCTTTGCCGAGGGACCAAGATTATTCAAATATGCTTACTCTCATCATGAGGGTAGAAACAAGCCCACAATCCATTTTGTCTCCAAAACGCAACAATACATTTCTCAGTGAAAAAATAATTCAATCTCATAAATAGCGATGCACCGATCCACGTTTTTTACCTTCCGATCCGATTCCGATACCTGAATTTGGATATCTGCGCCGATACCGATATTATGCCGATACCAATATTTTTCTTGAATATAAAGTATAGGCAAATATTTGGCCAATTAAAGTTTTTTTTTAAATATACTTTGCAAAAAGCAGACAAAATTCAGAAAATATACAAGGCAAAGAAGGATACATGGGCAAATTACGGCCCGCGCTGGAATTGCAAAATTCCAGCGCAACCCCCCTTCCCCCCGATTCCCGATCCGATTCGTGAATTAGTGCCAATATCGGCACCCGATACCGATATTGGATCGGATCGGCCCCATCCCTACTCCCTACTTTCATCAGTGATGTCACAATGCCTCCTATGACATCATCAGTGGGACAAAAATGTAAACAAACCGAGCACATTGCCCACTTTCTCCCTTTTATAATAGATGCAACTATGCACAGTAAGCTGTCAAAGTATAATGCACAGAATCCACAGTTTTTGTGCAAATTAAGTTTGAATATTCTCAGCTTTCATAAAGGACATAAATCAGAATCAAACTTTTTCCTTTCGATCCCCAGTTGCCCATCAACAGACTTCAGGCTCCATTCCCTAAAGCAGTGTTTCTCAAACTTTTTCATGTCAAGGACCCCTAAACTGACACAAATTAGACCGCAGAGCCCCATCCCAAAAGATATTTTGCTTTTAGATGTTTTAGCCTACAGAAAGTGTATGAAACCAATCGCCATACATCCTGTCATTCTGTTACTACTGGATACAATTGTTACAATTATAAGAAAAGAAAATGGAACCCCTCAAGGTCCACGGACCCCACTTTGAGAACCACTGACCTAAAGAAATCGCCCTTGGATGTTACACTACCATGGCAGTAACACATGATCAAGAAGGGATTGTCTTTACCAAGGATGGCTACCACAATGTCATCTTTCAGGATCTCGATGGAGCCACGGGACAGAAAGTAGAGCGCGGTGAGGACGTCACCGCTGTGGACCAGCGTGTCTCCTGGAGGGGCGTGGATGGTCTGGAAGCGCATGGCCAAAGCCCTCAAGCAGCCCTTGGTGGCTCCGTGGAATGCCTTGCAGTCCTGGAGAAGATTCCTATTGAGGTGGAGGCAGATATCTGCCTGGAGGCACTCAGGAAAGCCTTTTAACACCTATGACGCAGAGGTAATCCATGAGTAAGATGCACACAAAAGGATCTGATATAGCCTTCTTTGATGGCCTTGGGTGAGACGCATATGGAAAAGTATTCTGCCAAGACAGCTAGGCGATGCAGTCTTGTGCATGCCATGTGGAGCAGTTGCCATATTGCTTTAAGATGAGAGTGCTTTCACAATGAAAAGATGCAGTTAAGCTCGACAGTGGCATGCAGAGATGAGGATATGGATATGGCACGGAAAGTAACACTTAACTGGGTGATACACAGTTGGTACACAGTTGGTACACAGTTGGTACACAGCAGTTAAAAGTTGCAGTTAAGCTCAACAATGGCACGCAGAGATGAGGAGATGGCATGAAAACAACCACTTAAAGTCCCTGTAAAGCAAAACTAATAATAATAAGTGTGTTTTGCGTTTGTCACACCACAGAGAAATGTGTTATTAACCACCCAGCCAAATTTCAATGATTAAAAATGTGGCCAAGTATATACAATTAGGTTCCAAAAAAAAAAAGAAGCAGTATTCTCTGCTCTGAAACCCCAACCCCTGCCCACCCCCGAACACCCCCCCCCCCCTCCTGCGCTCAAAGTAATATTTTTCTCACATTCTAGAAGATTTGTGTGTGTGTGTGGAAATTCCAGGGTAGAGGCACGTTAGCCAAAACTCTGGGGTTTAGTTTTTATATAGTGTTAGAGGAGGGGCCAAGCTAAATATGGCTCCTGAACGGTCTAACAGGCAATGTACACCAGATGCTTTGCCGATCCGGCAAAATTGCCGGATCGACTCTCGCCCACGTTAATTGATGGACGATACGTGCGGTACGGAAAAATTACGCACCTGTTCTATTTTTGTCGGATCCTGCATACGTCTGACAGATTATATCATGAGTGTGGGTCTGTTCGCAGCCATACCGGAGCCGTACCACATCTGTTCCGGAGGCGGTGTACATTAGCCCTAACTCCACAATTCAGTATTACATAGTTGACAGTCTTTTGTGTTTTCAGCATGTACTTTCTAACATGTATAATGTGTTTAGAAACAAAGTTCACAATTTGCTTTACACAGACTGAGTGATACACAGTTGGCACACAGCAGCATGCATGCATCTGCACCACAAAAAGATCCATATTGTACATACAGTAAGAAAATAATTCAGTGTGAAAATGTAGACAGACAATACACTATTTCTCAATTGAAATAGGTTCATACTTTTTAAATTGAGCTAAGATAAGTTATTGATAACTCCCACAGTACAATGTGTACACCCAGTTTTGGCGTTATCTGTTTTTTCTCTGGTTGAACTGGAAACACCTGTGGTTGAAGTGTGGATGTGAAATATTGTGTGAGCAGTATTGTATGAGTCCTGATCAAGAATAATCAAACCAGAAGGTCACCATTTTTATGTCCCAAGTGCATTAAATAAAGCCTCACTAGGGCTGAATCTCCAAATCTTCAAGTGTGCATCCACCTTAACCCATTGATACTGTACCTGATGCAGCATTTGTGTGTATCCCTTTAAGAGCGCGAACCGCGGTTCTTAAAGGGATACACACACAAATGAGGGATATACATGCAAATTCTGCATCAGGTATCAATGAGTTAAGAGAAAGACTGACTGCATATGCATTCATTGTATAAAAGTACAAAAAATGTTCCTTCTCTCTTTGTTAATTTAAATAACCACAAATAATTTCACATTTTACAGATGCACAGATGTCTCTAGCAATCTTTCAGGCCATACAAGATGTGTATCAAATATTCGGGAATTCGTGAAGCTATTACAGAATGAAATGTGCTATGATGATGATCCAATTCACAAAAACACCCCAAAATTAAATGGATCCAATATCCACAGGACATTTTCAATCTTACATAGCATGAATCACATAGATGTGGCTTTTTTTCTTTTGTATATATATATTTTTCCCCAATTCTTCATCCCATTTTTATCCCCCATTAGTGCTAATTTTAATTTATTTGTCCTGGTTGCTGCTCCACCCTCTGCCGATCTGGGGAGAGCCGAAACTGGCTCCATGTTTCCTCCGAGACATGGGCAGTAGCCAGCCGCTTCTTTTCACCTGACAGGGGATGCTTCACCGGTAGGACATAGCACGAGGGAGGATCACACTATTCCAACAAGTTGCCCTCCCTCTGAACAGGCGCCCTTAACGACCAGAGGAGGCACCACTTCAGCAACCAGGATATTGCATGTTTTGGTGAGGGGTTCCTATATGAAGGAAACCCCCATGTAACACCTAACACTGAATGTGTCTGCCTCAATGTTTTATACTCACCATTATAAGGGTGGTAAACCCTCCTTGCTTTTTCTGTCACCCGGCCCAAGTACTAAGACTACAACATTCAGTGGCAATTCCAGCTGTAATTCTGGTCTGATCCGTTTGTACCCAGTATTGAATAAATAAAAAAATATATACTTTTGGACTTTGTATGAGGCCATTATTGATAATCACAACTTACATTAAACAATTTATTTATTTATTTATAGCAGGGATGTCAGAGATACGGCCCGCGGGCCGGATCCGGCCCGCGGGCAGGTTTCATCCGGCCCGCGAGATGTTTTGGATTTTTTTTTTTTTTTTTTTTTTTTTTTTTTATTATTATTATTAAATTTGCACCCCATTATCATGAACTACGTGTGGCTAATAAGCAAGCTAAGAGTTCATTCATAAGTTAATTAACCTGCACTACAAGGAAGTATGTCAGTAGGTCATCAGGTGTAAACAAAGCCGCCATGATGCCACGCTGGAATTCAATCACGCATTCAGCTACCTACCAAAAAACAAAAGAATCAACAAGATCAGGCGCGGACTGCATAATCGGGCACGTCGGGCAAATGCCCGGTGGCCTGGCCTGGCCTGGCCTGCAAAAAAAAAAAAAAAAAAAAAAAATTGTGCCCGCAGTCAGGCCACTCACTGAACAGCAGGCCAGGCGCCGCCTACTGGTTTACTAGTGGTTTTATTACTTTATTCAGGGTTAAAGTGGGTGCATCTCATTGTAAAATTGGACTTGGCCCAAATTGGGCTTCAAACGGCCCAAATCGGGCTTCAAACGGCCCAAATCTGGCTTTAAACGACCCAAATTGGGCTTCAATTGGGCGCATCGGCCCGTATCGGCCTGGCCTGCTTGGTATCTAATGCCCGGCCTGAATTATGATCCCAGTCCGCCCCTGAACAAGATGCTGTCGAAAAAGAGAAAGGTTGACACGGAATGCAGGCAGTTTCAAGAGAAATGGAAAGAGCAGTATTTCTTTTGTGAAGTAAATGGGTAAATGAGTCGAATTGATTTTAGCAAAAAAAAGAATCCGGCCCCCATGAGGTCTCAGTTGAACAAATCCGGCCCTCTACCTATGAGTCTGACACCCCTGATTTATAGGAAAGTACTGTATTGCAATAATTGCTAGATATTCCTAGCTTTCAGTGCCTACATTGTAGGCTCTACATCTGGTAGGGCCTACAATGATGTACAGTGTTGTCACTTTCTGCAGACTCATTACTTTTACTATTGGTTTTGTTAAATAAATAAATATCAGCATCTCCCTCTTTTGTTGTGGCCTATGAGCCGGTCATAACAATGGGTGATAGAGGAGGAGTTTCTAAGTGTAGCTGGATTCCTATACTGCAGTACCAGAGGTGCTTTGCTGTGATTTTTAAGCTTCACAGTTTGAATAATCTGTTTTTCTGACCATGTATTTACTTGGTACACATACTTAATACTAGTAGTTAATACCGGCTGGGTGATAAGAGGTCGGTGGTTCGATCCCCGCCTCCTCCAGTCTGCATGTTGAAGTGTCCTTGGGCAAGATACTGAACCGCAAATTGCTCCCGATGGCTGTGCCAGCACCCTGCATGGTAGCTTGCCGCCATCTGTGTATGAATGTGTGTGTGAATGGGTGAATGTACCTACTGATTGTAAAGCGCTTTGGATAAAATTGCTATATAAATGCAGGCCATTTACCATGTAAAAGGAAGTTACCTGTAAAGTTATTACAATGTTGACAGAAGTTGCCAATATCCGTTATTTTTCAATGTATACAAACGTCATTATGTGGTATGAATATTTGAAACCATTATTGCATGCTGAAGAAGGGCATCTTGCCTGAGACATCTGTGCAATACAATTGACTGTCATGTTTGCTTTATTCTAATATATGTAAATGTGCTATCGCAGTGGCATGAAAAGTGCCGTTTGTGTGTAGACTATTTTTGCACGAATGCATACCGAAATCATGCGTAATTTCTATAAATGTATAATGCGGATACTGTAAGGATAATGATGAGAGTGATGTTATTTGAAACAATGCTGAAACAATGCTGAAACAGCCATGAAGATGGCAACACAACAAAATATGTACCTCCTGCTCTTACCAATGTAGAGACGTTAGTCCAGGCGGTGGAGAAGAAGACAAGAGAAAGACAGCTTTTTTTTTTAGTATTTTGCATAACGATTGTGATTATCATTCATTGAGCTCTGTTCACTTTTTTAGTAAGTATCATACACAGTTTCTTACCGTGTTCATGTCGATGCCGTTGGTGTAGGTCCAGGAGTGTTGGAAGTATTCCTCCAGCCTCTGCCTCAGCGGGTTGGGGATCTGGTGGAAGCGAATGAACTCCTTGACTCGCAGCATTTGGGCATGGTAGCGGGCCGTACCCGAGTACAACCTCTGGATGATGGCAGAGACGTTCCCAAATATACTGGCATACATGAGCGCTGAAATACACACAGTGACCAAGACGTGTGATGAGGTGAGTCATCTTTTGCCTCAGCAACACCAGGAAGCATGAATGTGATGAAATATAAAGACAGAAAGGTGTCATCACAAGAATACATTTATGTTTTTCTCCCATTTTCTCCCCAATTCTACTTGGCCCATTCCCCTGCTGTCCCGGCCGTTGCTCCACCCCCTCTGCTGATCTGGGGAGAGCCGTAGACTAGCACCATGCTTCCTCCGACACATGTGCAGCACATGGGAGGGTCACGCTATTCCCTATTTGCTATTTTCACCAGCGCGTGGGAGGATCACGTCATTTTCCCCCAGTTCCCCCAGGACTCATAACCCACTGGCTTCCCACCCGCAGACACGGCCGATTGTGTCTGTAGGAACGTCCGACTAAGCCGGAAGTACCGCTACTGGGAATTGAACCACGCGGCGGGTGTCCACGCGGTGGTAGACGAGTGCTTTTAACTCTACCTATACCATAACGCCCCGGGTTTTACCATTACAGGTACTATGCTATAGAATCTATAGCATATAGCGATTTTGCATGATCAACTTTACTCTGTGTTTATCTATAGTATAGATAAACACAGAGTAAAGCTGATCATGGAAAATCTAATGGATGCATTGTGAAAGACGATAAAACATACTCACAGCCGATCAACATGACACAGATGGAGAAGATCTTCTCAGAGTTGGTGTTGGGGGAGACGTTTCCAAAGCCCACACTGGTCAGACTGCTGAAGGTGAAGTAAAGTGCGGTGACATACTTGTCCTTGATCGAGGGGCCAGAGCTGGGATCGCTGTAGTTGTACTTCTTTCCTATGGACACGCCCAGATTGTCTAGCCAGCCAATCTTGTGCTCCAGGTAGGGCTTCTCCACGTTGCCGATGGCGTACCATATGCAAGCCAGCCAATGGGCGATGAGGGCAAAGATGCACATGAGCAACATCAGGACTGCGGCTCCGTACTCGGAGTAGCGGTCCAACTTCCTGGCTACGCGCACCAGTCGCAGAAGCCTAGCGGTCTTCAACAGGCCAATCAGAGTGGTGGTCTAAACAAAATGTACATAATGGGATTTCATTAGTGATTAGTAGTTTGTTTGTTGGTATGTTTGACAAGACATTTTGTTAGCTAGCAACAAATCTCCATCTGTGACAGAGCACGACTGTAGATTTCATTTCACAAACGCAGGTAATGGGCTTCTTCAACGGTGAACTAAATAGGCCGAGACTCTCTATCCTGGCAACTCCCTGTGGCTCTGTGGTCAAAGCCAAGTGAAGACACCGGCGGTGGGCCGATAAATCCTCATTTATTGAAGAATGAACGGGCGGTAACACTGAATGAGTCCCAGGGAGTTTACTGCTCGTTCGGTCTCATCAAGAAGCTGCAGCAACACTTAGCACCGCGGCCTGGCCATTTATTTAGCTGACAGTTACAGAATGGCCTTGGAAAGTGGAGTTAATGTCTGCTCACTTGTCCTTCTTAACCAGTCAATTAATCTTGTATTTAGTCTTATTTTTCTGGAAAATAAGCAAAACGCTGGGACTGATTATCCAGACAGGATTTGGCTTTGGGCAAGTGCCCAGGAGCACCAGCCAACTGCTTTGCTCCGGCGTCCGCGGCAGACATTGCTGTAGCACTGTCCTGTAGCACTGTCCTGTAGCACTGTGCCGTAGCACTGTGCCGTAGCACAGTGCCGTAGCACTGTGCCGTAGCACTGTGCCGTAGCACTGTCCTGTAGCACTGTGCCGTAGCACTGTGCCGTAGCACTGTGCCGTAGCACTGTCCTGTAGCACTGTGCTGTAGCACTGTCCTGTAGCACTGTCCTGTAGCACTGTGCTGTAGCACTGTGCCGTAGCACTGTGCCGTAGCACTGTCCTGTAGCACTGTGCTGTAGCACTGTGCCGTAGCACTGTCCTGTAGCACTGTCCTGTAGCACTGTGCTGTAGCACTGTGCTGTAGCACTGTGCTGTAGCACTGTCCTGTAGCACTGTGCTGTATCTGGATCATTTTGAAAGATAGAGTGAAGGTACTGCTATGATATGAAACGACAACAGTGAAGGCATCCACTGGTACCAACCATGTCATGCTACAGTAGCTTGTCGGGAAGGAGTTTCAATAACACTCCAAATTTAGGTTAAATCTGTGCAAGGGAAAAATGGCATGGCCATTTTCAAAGAGGTCCCTTGACCTCTCAGTTCAAGATATCTCAATGAGAATGGGTTATATCTGTACCCACAAGTGTCCTTTACAGACATGCCCACTTTAGGCTAATCCCATGCAGTCTTTGGCACACAAAAAACATGCAGTACATGTATACACAGTAGTGTTATTTTCACCTATTGTATTTGAATATTTCTTCAATACTGGGGTCTCTAAACAGTCTTGGAATTGCATGAATTGGGTATGACTGGAATGCTGAGAGTCTTGTGGATTCAATCAGCCCAAATGTATTCGTGTGTGTAGTCCCTATAGATAGGCCCACAGTTGTGTGTGTAGTCCCTAATAGATAGTGTGTGTAGTCCCTATAGATCGTGTGTGTAGTCCCTATAGATAGGCCCACAGTTGTGTGTGTAGTCCCTATAGATAGGCCCACAGTTGGCCACGTTACTTCCAGTACGCTATGAGCAGATACCGCCTGAATATAGTAACCATTTAATTTTAGTGAGACCATTTCCCGAAACTTGACATCACTGTATATAAAATGACATATTTTTTCATTAATACATTGTTGTTACATGTTTCTGTAGTTTGTGTGTTGAGCCTGTCATTTAGCAATACGTTCGTGTAAATCTGTGGTCTTTATTGCCATAGTAAATTTCACTTTTTTACATTTCAAGTGTGGTCACTTCAAGTGTGGTCACCCAGGGGCGCCACACTGTGTTCATCTGGGAGTGGCGAAATGCAAAATCAATCTATCAGTGGAGTGAGATATTTTTTTTTCTCATTCAGTTTCTTGATTCAATGCATTTCAAGTTGTTTAAAGAATCTCCTTGAAACAAGCAACACTACTCTCTTTACATTGGGCAGATCACTCACAGAATAATCACCTGGATCAACTGATTTTCACTGAATCTTCTTACCCCACGGGTGTATTCTGACTTAAAATTATGATTAAGACCAGATACTGTATACCACAAGATGGGCATATTTTGTAATGCAGTTTGATATTTTAGTCTCATCCTAATAGCTCAAAATTAGCAGTTATTGTAGTGCATGTAGGCTAGCAGGGATTTCATTCCATGTTAAAGGACAAGGGGTAGGCTTCAGTGTGCCATGCTTTTCATGTGAATCCCTAGTGGGATAACTGAATGAGACATCTTCTCGATTTTTTTTCTATAACAAATCTATATTTAGTGCACATGTCCTCTGTACTGTGCACATTGTAATCTGTGATCTAATCAAAGCTTAACCTTCTGTAGCAGTGCTCACAGTGGCTTTACCCTCCCATTCCCACGAGCTCACGACAAAACATTCAAATTCTTTCCTACTCCAACAAACTGTGTAGCAGTTTGAAAATAACTCAATTATTACTCCCTCATTATCATTATTAACAAAACACTACATGATGCTGGTTTTGCACGAGTGCTTCTCACAGTATGTTCAATTTGCCTGCACGTATGCTTTGTTTTGAAAGCAACAAGACATTGACTAAAAATCTATTTAAAATCCTGTATTTTGCCTGCTCTAATCAAGAGCTTTCCATGAGCCGTCGAAGAGTAAAACCTTCCCTATTAAGCTGCCAAATCAAATGAGCCATGAGAATACCATCTGCTAATATCTGAGTTGCTTTTATTCTCTAAATCAGAATGCAGCTGAGAGGGGATTTGCTTTGTCAACCTAGAACTGATCAACCAAACTGGATAGGTTTGATTACCATGCTATAACAATTGTATTGATTTGTGTCTGATTTGTTGTACAGTGTGTGATTACTGTATTATATCTGATCTTAATATCTTTATATTTATTTACAGAACTGATAAAAGGCTAGCTACTATTTCTTCCCTGTATGTATGCTGTCAAACAGTTATGACTTGCGTTTGATTTCCCTGTGCTGAAGGATAATGGGTTTTAATTGTAACTAATAGTAATGAATTATATATATGAATTATATATATGTTTCTATTCTATGATTGGAAGCCGATGATGTGCTGTTTCTTTTTTGGGTTTGGTTTGTTGACTGGACAGTCGCTGCACTGACTCAGCAGCAGCATCAGCATCAGTGGGAAAGATGCTTATGGTTTATAATCGGGGGCTTTTCTGCTGTAATGGAGTGTGCCTACATGTACAAAGCACGATAAAGCACTGAAGCGGATCCAGAGCCTGCAGGGACATATCCTACCAACAAACCAGCCTACCAGTGGTACCATGGCACATCTGCATGTAAGCTGTGCACGCACACACACACACACACACACACACACACACACACACACACACACACACACACACACACATACACACAGCCCTGCTGGCTGGCTGGCCGGCTCCTCACATAAACGCATCATTGATTGCCATTTGGTAAGCCATTAATCCGTGTAAATGGATTCGAGAACGAGGACCATTGAGAAAAAAAGAAAACACAAACAACGTGCAATTTAAAGTAATCCTTTCAGAGCCGAGACAGAAAGATTCATGCTTTAAGTAGTGGCCCAGCGGCACAAGTCTGGACTTAGTCAAAACGGATAAGAGTGCAAGCATGGCTGCTGGAGTGATGTGTGTGTGGGAGAGCGAGAGAAAGAACACACGTGGAGGATAACATGCATTAGAGATGACATTACCTCATCTGATCAACACGTGGAGGACAACATGCATTAGAGATGTTTTACCTCATCTGATCCTGAGCCAAAGATGAGGAGGTCAAAGGGGATCGCTGCCACCATGTCTATAAGGAACCAGCCTTTGAAATAATGGATGGCTATCTTGGCCGGATGGCTGACCACCTCCTCGTTCTGGTTGACGTACGTGGTCCTGAAGTTGATGAGGATGTCAATGATGAACATGATGTCCACCATTAGATCCACGACGTTGAGAGGGCTGCAGGAGTAGCCGCACTCGCGCCTCTTCTGCTCCTCGAGGTCATTGAGGAGGAAGGCGGCGGCGTAGGGAGTGAGGATGGCGGTGTAGATGACCAGCAGCAGGATCAGCCAGTCCCACACAGCCTTGAACGGGCTGTAGTGGAGGATGGTGAACTTGTCGATGCGCGGCGCCTGGAGTTTGTACTCTGGCAGCACATCGGCCCCGAGTGACAGCACCTGGAGGAGTGACAAGACACAAGTCACACACTACTTACTGTCTGTCAAGACTCACAAAGCACAGCAGCAGCAGGTTGAATGTACCTACTGACTGTAAAGCGCTTTGGATAAAAGCGCTATATAAATGCAGGCCATTTACCATTTACCATTTGACTTCATTTGCATTGCAATTAAGCTTATCGTATCAAGTTGCCTTTGAGCAGGCGTTTTCAAAGTCAGAGACTGTGAGCCTCCCCTCAGACAAAGCTTGGGGACAACCCCCCCCCCCCCCCCCCCCCCCTCACTGTGGTTTCACTGAATTCCTGGATGCCTATGGGATCAATCACGATGATCCCATAGACACTCAACAATTGAGAGAAGATAGCCTGACATTGCTGTTTGACATACTTCAGACTAAAGAAATGTCTATAAAAAAATACTCTATTTAACCAAATCACACACATTTAGGCTATTCTATGTGGTCTTCTTTTCATAATTAATGTAACTAATGTCATGTTTTCACTTCCATTCCCTCAGCCTCTCCTGAAACCCGGGGAGGATTTGAAAACCTCTGCCTTAGACCATGAACAGTTTGACATCGTTTCTCTTTGAGGTAAAGAAAAGAAGAAGAGAGGAAACAAATACAATCAATGTGTTGCTCATCCTTCTGGCAGTTTGATCAAGATAGTTCAAATTCACTTAGCTCATAAGCTGCTTATTTTCTGAAGCCCTCCAGGTAATGTACCCGCCTGAAGGACTTGACAGCAAGCATGATTTAGCAAACCTGAGAGTAGTGCTCTGCAGTCAGACAGTATTAAGACAAAAGTGCCTCTCCAATATGACAGACAGGAAGACTGCCTGTGTCCACTATGACAGACAGGAAGACTGCCTGTGTCCACTATGACAGACAGGAAGACTGCCTGTGTCCACTATGACAGACAGGAAGACTGCCTGTGTCCACTATGACAGACAGGAAGACTGCCTGTGTCCACTATGACAGACAGGAAGACTGCCTGTGTCCACTATGACAGACAGGAAGACTGCCTGTGTCCACTATGACAGACAGGAAGACTGCCTGTGTCCAATATGACAGACAGGAAGACTGCCTGTGTCCAATATGACAGACAGGAAGACTGCCTGTGTCCACTATGACAGACAGGAAGACTGCCTGTGTCCACTATGACAGACAGGAAGACTGCCTGTGTCCACTATGACAGACAGGAAGACTGCCTGTGTCCAATGTGACAGACAGGAAGACTGCCTGTGTCCACTATGACAGACAGGAAGACTGCCTGTGTCCAATGTGACAGACAGGAAGACTGCCTGTGTCCACTATGACAGACAGGAAGACTGCCTGTGTCCTGGCTTGGACAATCACTAACGTGATTGTCGCTGACTTGTTCCGCATCTGCAAGGCTTGAATGTACTGTACTTGAAGTAGAATGGACAAAAACCTGTTAGGTTTCATAAACAGTTCTCTACTCAAAAGTAATAGCCTTGGGCTGACAGATATTCAATAAAGATATTAGAGCATTATTGGCAGATATCGGCCTATCACAGATACGAGAAATATTGCATGCTTCTTTCTAGTGCTTGTGCCGTTCTGAGCATACGTGCAGTTGAGCAATTGTGCGCTGCGTGCCGATATTTTTTTAAAGTTATATAGGCAGCATTTTATGTATATTTGATCCTTTTCTGAATTCAAGTTATATATATTAATATATATATATATATATATATATATATATATATATATATATATATATATATATATATATATATATATATAAAATGGCTCTCTCAAATCAAGCAATCTGATTGGTTCACAGCCATTGTATAAATACCTTAACCCACTCTCATAACCAATGGCCATGGGTTATGAGTTGCCATGGCAACTCTCTTACTAAAAGGCTTTGGTTACCTCAAATGACAATGTAGAAAAAACAAAATGGCGGAGACAGCTGTCAGATCCTTGTGAATCGATCTTCGCTTATAACTTTACTAATACTTCGCAGAAAATTATGTTTTGTACAAGAATAGACACGGGCTAATGTCTTCTTTGCAAAAAAAGGCTGTTAACCCCGCATTTAACCCCGCATTTAACCCCGTAACGTTAGTTGGTGTCGGGCTTTGCAGAAAGCTCTCAGCTTCTCAGCAAGCGCTGAGAATGCAGCGCTGCGCTCGAGCTGCGTGTCGGGCTTTGCAGAAAGCGCTCAGCTTCTCAGCAAGCGTCAGGATTGGCCAATGTCAACTTCAGTCTCCAGAACGATCCAATCAAATCACCCGCACGTCTATCTTCTTGCTAGAGGTCCCGCCTTACAGTAGTGTTTCAACTGACTCTATCAGAATGCCATGCCAGTCGGACTTATAGTATTATTATTATTATTATATTATTATTATTATATTATCATACTTGGAAACCGTTCTGCGGCCTCGTGGGATAACAGCTGATCAGCGGGATATATTTGCCACAACACACTGGCTCTCATGCTATATTGCTTAAATATATATATATGCAGTTTGGGGGAGTTTAGCAGCAGTATGGTGTTTTTACGTTCCATTCTGCCCACTGTGTTGAGCCTTTCTGAAGGTCAGTGATATCATGGAATTGCAGTGTTTCAGATCAAATGATCACTTTCTGTCACAGAGTATATACTGTAGAGCCATTTGTATCAACCCCCCCCCCCCGGTCTTGGTCTCAGACTCGCAACCCCCCCCCCCCCCCGGTCTTGGTCTCAGACTCGTCCCCCCCCCCTCGGACTTGGTCTCGACTCGGGCTCGGTTTAGGTGGACTCCTTAAAATCGGTATCGGCTCCAAAATTCCAATATCGGTCGGACCCTAAAGGATATGTTGCTCAGCAAACAATGGTTAATTATTCAGTGTGCTCACGAAGGCCAGGCTTTCCTCTCTTTTGGCTTAATCAGTGGAGAATAAGAAGGCTGGCTTATGGCAGAAAATAGCACAGGCGTGTGTGAGGAGGTCAAGGGTCTTGTTTTCCCTTATTTCAGCACATTCCTGTGTATCTCCGCTCTATGAATTATAGATTTCTCCATGCTAGCAGTCAGGAAGTAGATGCAATGTTCACATCTCAGCGGTGTGTCTCTCCAAACTACTGACAAGTCAGCAGGGAGGCAGAACATTTAATTATGATGATGGTGGGTGTTCATTTATGAATGAGAGCGTTATGCTTTGACTGCATTACTGCTGTCAAGAGCTTTCTGCAGCTCCTCCTGTGCTTGTTTTGCTGCTGAAATGGCCTAGAGGATACTGGAGTGTTCTGCTGTAGAGGTGAGACCTTCACATGGAGCTTACAGTCTTTTCCATTCACAGAATACATACACTTGTGCTTTTATTCATTTTAGCACAAACAAACAAATAAACAAACAAACAAAGAAACAAACAAAGAGTATATACAGTATATTGTCCGTGTACATAATCTCATCAGCTGAAATATATATCTTTTTTTATGGGAATCAATAGGTTTAGAGTGGTTGATGAATATCTGCACTCTCAGAGGAGGTCCTTGGCAAGTCCTTGGCCTGGGCTCAAGTCCAGTCAGTAACAGCAAGTGTCCGTCCCTCTGAAATGTCCTTGAGCAAGACACTGAGATCGCTAAAGTAAACATCTTCAGGAGTGCTGGACTTTAACTAACCCTGCACTTTGACTTGCATGTGGAAGGGACAAGCGGAAATATTAATTTCTCCTATATATGGGGATCAATAGATTCAAAAACAAAAACAAAAACAAAAAAGACAACAAGAGCAAATGAAAAAGTGTGAGATTTAAAGCTACAATATGTAACATTCCCCACCAGAGGTTTTGAGAATAAGTCACTAGCCATCGCCAGGGTTTTTGATAATTTTCATAAATTTTCCAAGAGCCACAGAATATTTTCTTCTATGACTACATAAAGACTGAATATCCTAAAAGAAAGAAGAGAGCCTCGACTTTCATATGAAAAAAAAAGTTTGATTCCACCTTCACCCGTTCTTTAGTTATCGACACCTCGTTTTCACCAAAAACAGCAGTCTCTGACCAGAAAGCGGAGGAAATGGCATTTTTGTAAATGAAGTCATCTTCACGGCTCCTGACCCGAATAAATGCCTTTGATGGCGGATACTGGCCGATGTTACACTCAATTATGAACCCCATAATGATTTGGTTTCCCCTTCCGGTCAAACACGCCCGTGGGCACAGCTTTCACTGTAACACCGGTGTGAGAAAGAAGATTCACCCCATTTTTGAGAGAGGTGAGCCCAGGTCGCACGTTCGTCTTGCACTGGGTGGGGGGGGGCGACTGGTTGTCTGTGTACTGTGTATGTCAGGAGCAATCTACCGGCTGAAATTTACACGGTGTCAAGAGTTGAGGAACTAATTTCTGAGGACAAGTGACTTCTGGACGTGTTGTCAGCACCTACAGTGTGGTGAAAAGAAAATCCTTCACGTTTGAGTGACAGGTTGCCCCCCCGCTGTAATGGAGTCCGAGCCCGTATCGATAAAAGCTGCCATACCATGCTTTGAGCCGTGCCATGGAGCTGTGCTATGGACCTTTTCTGACAGGAGATTGTTGCTTTTCTCTGCTTCCTGGTTTTGTGAGACAATCGTGGTCGTTCCTGTACACCTTTAGACGTGCTGTAATGTTTCACAAGGTGAGTAAGAGAGCCATCTATCACATGACGGACGGTGAAAACACTTATTGCCGTCCAGAGACGTCAATGGCGGGGAAGCGTTGCCTGTTAAAATACGTCGGTAGACAGCAATAGCGGGGAATGAGTTAAATGAGAAAGTGTATCCAAACATTTGACTAGTACTATATATACAGTATATATTAGTTGTGTAAGTGCATGACATGACCATAAAGGTTTCCAACAATGTTCAAACCCAGAGAAATCCATAATTTTATTCGAGGACATGCATACTGTGTTTCATTTGGTGAGTTGCCTGTTGATGGCAGCATCAGAGCGCTGGCTGTTAGCCAGATCTCTGCACAATTCATGGATTATTTTCTGACTTTTTAAAGTCACGTCACCGCCACTTTGTAGATATTGGTCTTTTTGGTAACTATATGTTAACCAGATGAAGGATTTTAATCATCGGAGGTCTGGATCTTAAAGCTCCCCTCCAGTCAGTTTTCCGCCTGTGTACAATCCTGGGTTTACAGTGGAAACGCAAAGCTGCACGGCACGCGTCGTATGAACTATGTTACCAGCCTAATCTATCAAAGCTGCACGCGCCGTATGAACTATGTTACCAGCCTAATCTATCTTTTGCACCAAAGTTCGTCTATTGGTAAGAACAGAAGGCTTGTTATTATACCTTGTTCCACTGCAACATCATGGCTGGAGCACTGTTGTCCAAAAAGCATAAGAGCCTCGCTCCTACCTTCAATACGATCTCTGTCTCCCTTCCAGCCGGTAGACTGGAAACAGTATGGCTGCCGCTATCTCTGCAAAATGTTACTCCAGAAGCCACATATTATTATAAATATCGGCATAACCAGCCAACAGATATCAAAGCTGGTGGGCTTATATGGAAAATATATGGAATGAGTGTAACTCGAACTGGTTAAAAGTGACTATCGCGGCGTTTTGAGCCAGAACGAATGGCCAGCACACTACGTTAGCAAACGTAGCTGCCAAGCTAACGGCAGATTGTATTCACTGTAATATTAAATGTTGTATTTGTCTACGACACGTCCGCATACGTGAGCGTGGACAACTGTTGCGTGTGGCCATGGACAGTGGATATAAACTTCACGCATGGTATGTATCATGTTGCACATTCATGTGTTTACTTGTTTGTGCTGGTTCCTAATTGATGTCCTCTGCTCCTCCTTACCTCAGGCTGAAACACCCCTTTCTAGCATGTGAGCACGTTTAAGACTTTGAGCCCAAAACAAGGTTATTTGTCAGCAAAATACAGTGTCGAACACTTTGGCTAATTAGCAGAGCAGGAAAAAACACGGCTACGCATGAAATATCTTAAAGATTACAAAACTGACTGGAGGGGGGCTTTATTATTTGATTTATTACTTAACAAAATGCTTTATTAATTGTTTCTTACCAGTTTTAAAAACCAAATCCAGGTGTTTTTTTAATGTGAAACAGCTGTATTCAGCGCTTTTATGGGTTTATGACTTTTAAAAACCCATATTCTGACTTTTAATGGTTTTAACTTCCGTGATCGGGTCTTAGTGGGAATTAAAACCAGAGTGTCCCCATCCTGTCTGTCCATATCTGCACTCAGATCTTCAAAGAATCACTGGAGCTGTCTGAAGTCCCCTCCTGCTTCAAATGCTCCACTATAATCCAGTGGATTATAGGGGAACATCTCGACTCCCCAGGGACATATGCAAGGATCCTGTTTGTGGACTTCAGTTGAGCGTTTTAACACCATCATCCCAGAAATCCTCAGCTCCAGACTCATCCAGCTCGGTGTCCCAGCCTCGCCCTGTCAGTGGATCATCAACTTCCTGACGGACAGGACGCAGCAGTTGAGGCTGGGGAAAATCACATCCAGCATCCGGATAATCAGCACTGGCGCCCCCCAGGGGTGTGTGCTCTCCCTCCGGTTCTTCCTCCTCTACACGAATGACTGCATCTCCGGGGACCCATCTGTCAAACTCCTGAAGTTCACGGCCGACACAACGGTCATCGGCCTCATCAAGGACGGTGTCAAGTCTGCATACAGACGGGAGGTGGAACAGCCGGCCCTCTGGTGCGGTCATAACAACCTGGAGCTGAACAAACTGAAAACTGTAGAGATGATAGTGGACTTCAGGAGGAACCCCCCAGCACGGCCCCCCCTCACCATATCCAACAGCACTGTGTCTACGGTGGAATCCTACAAGTTCCTAGGATCCATAATCTCCCAGGACCTCAAATGGGAGGCCAACATAGACACCGTCACCAAGAAGGCTCAGCAGAGGCTGTACTATGTCCTACACCAGCTCAGGAAGCACAAACTGCCTCAGGAGCTGCTGATCCAGTTCTACACTGCCATCATCCAGTCTGCCCTCTGCAACTCCATCTCCGTCTGGTGTGGCTGCCGTCAGCGGCCCAACTGCGTATGCGAGCTGCAGGGCCAGCTCAGTGAGCTGCAGGACAGGCGTGTAGGGCGCGAGATGTCTAGTAGGGAGCATGTGGGCAATGTGTCTCTGTTTGTTTAGATTTCTGTCCCACTGATGATGTCATAGGAGGCATCGTGACATCACTGATGATGTCATCAGTGATGTCATAAAGTCCCGGCATCGTGACATCACTGATGATGTCATCAGTGATGTCATAAAGTCCTGGAAGTGATGTCATCAGTGATGTCTCGAGCAATTGTGCAAATTTGTCACATCACTGATGATGTCATAGGCTGCGCAAGCCCGCGCAGCGAGCGAGCCTAGGAATCGAGCGCGCGTAGCCTAGTCTCCCAGAGACGCTTTTTCATACACTTATTATTACTATTGCATTATATATACTAGTTAATGTAAATGTTTAATTATCCTTTGTTTGTTATTCTTGTTTGTTTTAGCCTGAGCATACATTTTTCTTTTGTGTGTGTGTGTGTGTGTGTGTGTGTGTGTGTGTGTGTGTGTGTGTGTGTGAGAACATTGAGAGTTAAGTGAGCCGGAGCCAATTTCCTTGTATGTGCACATACTTGGCCAATAAAGCTGATTCTGATTCTGATTACTTCACGATGCCATGACACCCCGGCCTCTATCTTCCCAAAAGCGCTAATTTAGCGTTTGCGCTCATTTAACGCTGTGTGCAATGCAAATTGGGGGCGGACACAAGCGCATGCCTGTGATAATTGTACTGGGCATTGGCTGCCACAAGCCAAAGCAGGCGTTTCAGCGCTAAAATGTGGTGATATGGCATTATCCTATCGTCAGCAGCGCACAATTACTTTGCGCTAAGAGCTTTGAAAAGGACCTTTTACGCGCAAATACCTCGCGCTCTCGGAGCGCACCCGTGATCTCCGTGCAGCACAGCGCAGTGCAAAGTAGAACTCCTTTTGGAGATGTCATTACGCACAGCCTAGACATCAAATTATGCTGCTAAAATTGGGTATTAGCAGATAATTCAGTGAGGCAATCAACTGTAACTCACTGAGAAACTTTTATCACATCGCAAAGAGGGAAATTAATTGAGAAAACTTGTTGGACAATGGACATAGGCTATTTACCTTCATAACCACCCGGAGGGTCGTTGGCACCACAGACGATCTGTCAATAAGCTCTCTCTGTCCTCGCACGAGTGAGTACACTCTATTACGCATGGAGAGAATTACAGCATATTGCATGCCGTGAGGCAGCCTCGCGCAAACAGCCATTGCGAGACGGGAATCTGATTGGTTTTGATTGACGTAATGCCCAGCCTTGCCTGGCCACGCCTGTGAATAATTCTGGTAGTTAAGACTGCCCAAATCCCGTTTGCGCAGGCATTTTGGGGCGCAGATGATTTTGGCACGGCTCTAATTTGCGCTTGCGACAGGACAGCGCAAGGCGGAATGCTATCTTCCGTGACTTAAGGCACGCGCAAACAAGTGCGCAAGCGCTATTAGGGGATAGCGCCTGTCGGAAGATAGAGGCCCCCGTCTTTTGTTATTGTTTTGAGCGTGAGATCCTTGGTGGCAGAAAATCACATGTTTAATAATCAATCTAATCTAAATCAAATTCTAATTTCAGTGCGAGGAATGCCACGGGCCAATGTGTCAATAGGTGCTTGCTTCATTTTCAAAGGAGGGTGCACTCCAGAGAAGATGCTGCAACATCAAGTCAAGTGGAGTTGATTGACTCACCTGTGTGACTTTTTCGGTGACATTATGAGTTCTCTCTTTGACCTTTGGTGCTATGATGGCTTTCTCTGATGTTGGCGGAGAATGAGTCTTCTTATCGTTCCCCTCAGTGAAGTTGAGTGCAATCAGAGGGATCTTGTTGATGGTGCTGTACTTGTTGATGTTGGAGTCAGAGGTAGAGCCAAGCACACTGGACTTTAGATGATTAAAAGGGCCTGGTGGGTTTGGAAATATAACAGTCACTCAGTGTAGAATAAACATCTGGTAAACATCTGTTGACAGTAGGTTGCAGTACTGTAGGGTCACCGCCAAAGTTGTCACCATCTGTTGGCTTTTGAATAGCTTCAGCTTCCTCAGAAGTTTATCTTTATTAATAGGAATATTATATATGGCGGTCAGCGCAGTGGTTCTCAAACTTTTTCATGTCAACCCCTAAAACACAAATAGACCATGGACCCCAAATTGATAAGATTGTGTCACAGGTTCCCCCATCTGATAAGGTTTTTGATTTGAGATGTTTTATTACAGAAAGTGTATGAAACCCATGACCAAAATAGTCATACATTCTGTCATTGTGTTACTTATGGATGGAATTGTAATGAAAATAAATTAACCCCCCTTTTTGCTGGGGACCCCCTGGAACCCCCTCAAGCACCCCTGGGTGTCCCCGTACCCCACCTTGAGAACCACTGGTCTACGGTATCAATGTAGTACAACAACAAGAGGCACTTGAGCTGCCTAAGGTCCCAAAGTGAACATGATATATTTATATTATATTAAAAATGTATGAGGTCATTAATTAATTATGTCAATAATTACGCTAATTATTAGATTAATCTATGTCACTTGTCTGTCTTCATACAACACATGGTTGGTTGGCATAAATGAACTCTGTATACAAAAGCATTAATGCCTTATAGAGGTTTAAAGAAAACCTTAATCATTATTATGCAAATGTATGTGGCTAAGTGGTCTAAAATCTAATCACATCTACTAGAGGGAACGTAAACAATTAAGTTTTTATCATGCGTTGGTCTTGCAGTTATTGTCGCCACAGTTATTGTCGTCACACTTTTAGATGTTTTATTACAGAAATTGTATGAAACCCATGATCAAAATAGTCATACATTCTGTCATGGTTGGAATTATAGTGAAAGGACCACTGGAGGTCCCACGGACCCCACTTTGAGAACCACTGTTATCGAGGATGCCATCATACCTTCACTTGCATGGCCGTCCCTGAAAAGGCTTTTGGAGTTGGAGCGCTCGATGTCGTGGGCGGAGGAGGCTCGCCTCATGCTACTGATGCTGCCTCTGGGGAAGGTGTTTGACAGGGAGGCAGAGGACTGGTGCTCCCCTGTCTGGTACAGCTTGTCCCAGGTGTGCTTAGGGGACGAATGGTCGAGCGGTTCTGGAGCCACGCTGGCCTGGGAGGAGTGGTGGCTGGAGCTGATGAGGGCATGCGTGTCATTGGCCTCGGCTGGGTCGCAGCTGCCCTTGCTGGGCGAGGGGAAGCTCCTCAGGGGCACAGAGTCCTCGTTGTCTTTGGGCGAGTCCACCATCACAGCGTCCGGGTCCTCTTGTGGAAGAGACTGCTTGCTGCTACCCATTAGGCTCAAAGCGGCCCGGCGGAATCGGAAGAATCTGCTCCTCCCTACGAATCCAAGAGAAATGATGCAAATGCATTTTTATTCGTTGGTGTGCAGCAGTAGAAAATAAAAATAAATATACAAAAAACAATTAATGAAAAAAGGTATATATATATGTATATATATATATACTGTATATATATATATATATATATATATATATATATACTGTGTATATATATGTATATATATATATATATATATATATATATATATATAT
Source organism: Poromitra crassiceps (assembly GCF_964638095.1). Classification (NCBI taxonomy): domain Eukaryota; kingdom Metazoa; phylum Chordata; class Actinopteri; order Beryciformes; family Melamphaidae; genus Poromitra; species Poromitra crassiceps. Next base: position 4,572,628 of record NC_139629.1, read on the forward strand.
ATATATATATATATATATATATATATATATATATATATATATATATATATATATACTGCGTATATATATATTACATCCAAGAGAATAAAATTCATAGTTGGATAAAAATTAGCTTTCGTCAGCTATAAATATGGAGGGAAAAGTGGAACATGGTGTTTAAGAGATGATCTATTGCTCACTCTGTGGGAAAAAAAGAGAAATGATGCAAATGCATTTTTATTCGTTGGTGTGCAGCAGTAGAAAATAAAAATAAATATACAAAAAACAATTAATGAAAAAAAGATATATATATATATATATATATATATATATATATATATATATATATATATATATATATATATATATATATATATATATTACATCCAAGAGAATAAAATTCATAGTTGGATAAAAATGAGCTTTCGTCAGCTATAAATATGGAGGGAAAAGTGGAACATGGCGTTTAAGAGATGATCTATTGCTCACTCTGTGGGAATTGGTATCACACTTAAATCAAATTGATTCAGACCCATTTCCAGCTAATGCAATAGTCAGCAAGTGGAGAGCCACGCCCACAATCATATCCCTGATGATGTGATATTGTATTGTTAGCTTTCACATAGAGGGAGAACAGGAGATCACTTTTGGCTCTGCAATAATCTCCCTCATCTGAATACTGAAGCTTTAGATTTGTTTCCAATTGAAAAATCAAGGGGAATCAAACATACTGATTCTGCTTAATTGATCTGAGACCGGAGCCTGATTTCTGTGCAGTCAGTCAGTCAGTCATCTTCAGTCATCTTCAGAGTGGACACAGGAGCAGCGGCCCCTCGGAAATAGAGTGGTGCTTTTGGCTCATTAACAATAGAAAGAGGGTGAAAGTGAGACGTGTCTCTCTCGTAAATATGAGGCAGCTATCCTTCAGCACGTCGTCATCATCCTGTCATTGCCATCTGTTTCCATTCCCTGGCCCACAAACGCTGATGTTACAACAACCTTAGCTTACAATGGAGTCATGACACTCAACAGCCTTCCTGGACAGGCTGACATCCTGGGCTGGCAGGAGAAGTTGACTACCCCCCTTTGTGCTCCTTCTGTACAGGCAGAGAGAGAATGATCTACTGAGAATCATCTACATGGTTTTAGCTGCAGGCTCTAAAGCTTATACTTCTATTATATTGTATGAGATACCTTAATATGGGGAAGTCTGGCTTATACCAATAAGATGCAATAGCTATGAGATACTGTGATGTGGGAGGATCTGGCCCATACCAATCCAGTAAGATGCAATACCACTGTAATATGGGAAGGTCTGGCCTATACAATAAGATGCAATACCTATATGAGATACTGTCATATTGGAGCTGGTCCAATAAGATGCAATTTGCTATGCAGCTGCTGAAGGAATTGTATGATCAGCCTTATGGTGTGAAATATAATACCAGGGATCACTTACTCAGTCATGACTATGTTTGCTAAATTCTTCTATAATGATGCCAGACATACAATATAACAATATATAACAATATAACAATATTCTGCTATTGTATGCATACATTCAATGCGTGTTCTGTACAAGCTAATGGGGCCATATTCATAAAGCCTTGGGGCAATTAACGGCCCAAATTTATATTAGGGCCATGGCCAAAATCAGGTTATTTTGCCGTGGCACACTGACAGTGTTGCTGCAGGTATACTCGCAAATTCAGCTTCTCAATCTGTCACAATACTTGTTACTCCTGGGATGTGCCTGTACGATTGCGGTATGTAGAGAGAGGTGCGGTATGTAGAGGTCTTTTAGGGATTAGAAAAACTCGTTAAAATCAGATAACGAGCGCGTCCAGAGCCTATTAGATCCCACCTATAGCCCAGAGATCTGAATGCATTTTCAGGAAAGCACAGGTGTGAGAATATAACAGCCCTGCAGCTGTTACTGTACAGTCCTTCTCTCATGAAGGGAGCTCGCTGGCCCTGACTGATTCCTACCATTAAGCTTTCCAGGACTCATTGGCTCTAAAAACATTAATTTCCCATCCCCGGCGCAGCAGCTATTTATCTGTTGGAATAACTCGCTATGAAATTAGAATTAATGGTTCAAAGAGAGGCCGCATAATGAGAAGGATGCTCTTTGGCTACACACAGTTAACCTATCTGATATAGAGGTTCTAAATTAAACTAATTGATTGTGTTGTCCTGTACAGTGCATGCGTATGAGGCATTCAATTCTCCATAAATTAATGGCGGAGAGATGCATCCATGTAAAGACGAACAATGTATCTCTCTCCACCAAGTCATTTGTAAGTATTGTATCTGGTTCCAGCGCTCGGCGGCATGGTAAAACTGCTGAATGCTGTGTTCAGGGTGCCGGCTTGGGGAAATAGGGATTACTCTCTGCCAGGCTCTCTCTATTGTGTTAGTTGCTATGATACCTGTCGGCTTCCAGCCTACTATCAGCAAGGGATTATAATTAGTCACCCATGGTCCCAAAAATCACTTTTCACATGAGGCCAGTGCAATAAAATGTAGGGTTAGGCCAATATATAATTTTACAGATATTACAGGATAAATATTCGACATTGGCCGGTTAATCACAGCTGATATGGAGATTCCTCATTGATCACATAGAAACCTGCAATAAATTTGTATTTCGTTTGCACATTTGATTGATTAATTTAGTTATTGAGTAATGTTTTGTTTAGTTTTTAATTAGTGGCTTTATTTAAAACCAATGTATCCCAGAATTCCCCATATACCATTAAGAGGGGTTAGAACACGGCTCTCTCGAATACTCGATTCTGATTGGTCAATCAACAATATTCACCGGTCATTATTTCTCGACAACCGACCGCTGCTCTGCCACACCTGTATTAATCAGTTGATAAGAGCATTTTGTCCGCAGACGCTACTAATTAGGCCAACCAGTTGCAGCTGTGGTGTCTTGTGTGACAATTACGAATGAAACCGCTTTGTGTTGAAAACGCTATTAAAAAATCTATTTGAATAATTATTTTTGTCAGATTATTGAATGATTTAGTTGTAGGCCGTGTTCTAAGCGGGATAATGTATACTGAGCCAGTGATTACTGGAAATAATGACCTTCAGGTGAATATTAAGCCCTCCGCTGCGCGTCGGGCTAAATCATTCACCTGTCGGTCATTATTTCCACAGTAATCACCGGCTCAGTATACATTATCCCTTACTTAATCACCCTGCCTTAGCTGATGACCTGAAAGGAAATTAAACCGTTAAAACAGAGTTAGTTAGTTAGTTTGCATGATGGTTTACCTTTTTCACCTTGGCATGCAAGAATACACTTTTGGGGGACACACTGAACACACTAATTCTCTCGCATGAAAATTGTCAAATTGAAAGATAGAGAATACTGGCAGCTTCTATAGAAAAATACCGATATCTGCCTTCAAAGACCCACATCGTTCGAACCCAAGTGAACTGACACTTTTCTATCTTAAAAAGAAAAAAGACAACGACGAGGTCAAACTTCTCTCTCATTTGTCTCCCTAATTGTACTTGGCCAATCCCCTGTCCTGCCAATTCCTACGCAGAATGACTACCGCTAATGTAAGCCTCCAGGAGGAAGTTAGATATATCCCTAATGTAAGCCTCCAGGAGGAAGTTAGAGATACCCCTAATGTAAGCCTCCAGGAGGAAGTTAGATATATCCCTAATGTAAGCCTCCAGGAGGAAGTTAGATATATCCCTAATGTAAGCCTCCAGGAGGAAGTTAGAGATATCCCTAATGTAAGCCTCCAGGAGGAAGTTAGATATATCCCTAATGTAAGCCTCCAGGAGGAAGTTACAGATACAAAAGATTGTGTACTCGGCCCCAAAGCAAAAGACCAAGATGAATGGCTTCGGATCGTCGGAGCCTTATTGCCCGATTGGGAAGAAGAGGACTAAGGGTCTAAGGGACTAACCCTCCGATCCTCGTCCACTGTTCCCCTCATCGTTCCACCATCCAAACTTAAGAGCTTTGGAGATCGAGCATTCTCAAGAGCTGCACCGCGACTTTGGAACTCCCTCCCCCCAGCCTGTCAGAGACTCACCTTCACTCCCCACTTTTAAATCCCCACTCAAAACCTACCTGTTCTCCCAAGCTTACAACCTCCCCTATACCCTGAACCACCTCCTTTAACCCCCCCCCCCCCCCTCTCTTCTGTCTGGCCCCTGTCCCTCCCTCCCTCCCTCCCTCCCTCCCTCCTCTCTGTTTCCAGATATCCCAGACTGATCTGTTAATTGTTACCTTGTTATCCTGCTAATTATTATTTATATCTGTTGCCTGTAGCTCATTGTTATCTTGTTTTCTGTTGTTTTCTGTTGTACCCACACTGTCAGCGTCTTTGGGTCCTTGAAAAGCGCTATATAAAATAAATGAATTATTATTATTATTATTAAGGGGCACGGTGGCGCAGTGGTAGCGCTGTCGGCACACAGCGAGAAGGTCCTGGGTTCGGTTCCCATCTGCGACGCTGTGGGGGGCGCTGAGGGTGTGTCCCCCCCCATCCCCATCTCCTCAGTGCCTACTGGTTAGGCGAGTGCGTTTACCTCCCGCACTATCCAGCGCCGCCACAAGGTCAGGTGTTGTGTGCGTGTGGTTGGCATTCTGAGTTACTGCTCACTTACATCATATGTTTATATCAGCCTCATCGAGCCACAGGTCGCCTCAGCACAGCATGGACACAAGCAATCAAGTCGGATTAGTAACGTTAGCAGCACACACACACGTGCGCACAAACACACACACACACACACACACACATTATGCAGACATGCGCTCCAGCAGTAGCTGAATGAATGCCAGTGGTTTGGAGGAACTCACGCTGAGTGAAGTGGACAGCTGTGCTGCTTTGCTCAATAAGGAGAGACACTGAGTACCTCCAATAGAGAGCCGCAGGGATGACGTATTTTTGTAGGCAGAATGCGGAAGTCCCGAACTTCCTGGTTCTTCACTGTTTCTGCCTATGGGATTTTTGAATGGGTTTTTGCCACGATGCTTCAAATACGGTCTCTGGGCAACGCAAGATTAATCAAACACGAACCAGAGTTCCGTCGGATAATCTTCACACATGAGGACCACTTTCATGAGTTTTGAAGCGTAAATGCGAGCCCTAGAAGTAAAATGCTCGAGCTAAGCTAATCCAGAACTACACACTGTCGCATAGGCTTCCACGTCACGTCAGCACTCAACCTGGACTGTTGTTGATGTGCACTGATACCCCGGGCTGAACGGGGCTGAACCAGGTGAGGGAAAGAGAATTTCCGTGTTCGCCCTTTGAAGTGGTGACGTTATTGACGTATATATCCCCATCGACTCAAAAGTGTAGTCTCATTTAGCCGTTTGCTAGATAGCCGTCCTTTTAACGGCAAGTAAAAGCTTCAAAACTCGTAAAAGTGGTCCTCATGTGTGAAGATGATATTACTAAACACTGGTTCGCGTTTGATTAAGCCAGCATTGCCCAGAGAGATTATTAGAAGCATCGCGCCAAAAACCCATTCAAAACTCCCATAGGCGAAAACTGTGAAGAACCAGGGCTGTTAGCATCGATGATTTCCGGACTCGTTACTGCGGCTCTCTATGAGAAAGTCTCACCATTAAAAAGTGAGAAAAGTTTGACCATTCGACTGCCTCGGGCCCCACAGCCAGACGGCCCCACAACAGACATGAAGAGGACTAATATAAACTTAATTTGAACCCTTTTTTGTTACAATAAATTATTTCAATACTTGAGTCTCGGGCACCCCCCCCCCCCCCCCCCCCACTCAGTCTGGATATATTGGGCTAGTGAGATTTAGCCACTTTAAGCTCATTTTCATTGCCACTGCATCAGTAACAGAGAGAAAACGTAAAGCAAACCAAGCCACTCAAGTTTATATAGAAAGGATGTGTTCAAAAGCCAGAGAGTTGGGATTCGGGGGAAGAGGGGGAGGGGGGGGGGGGGGGGGTCGTCTAAGGGGCCCAACGCTTGCCTTTGCCTAGGGCCCCAAAATCCCCCCCTGCTCCAGACACACATGGGACCCAAATAAATCAAAATAAAGAATGTGGATTATATGCTGTACCCGCAAAAGTGATGAAACAATAACGATCATATCTTCAGGTTATACAAACAGCCCATTTACTCTCTACGCTGAGAGATAACATATAGTCCATTTAGTTAAAAAAACAAAAACAAAAGGCAATGTAAAAGGTAGTGTGCTGGCAAACTAAATAATGCAAAATGTTTTGTGGGGAATTCAGAAATGATTGCAGGGAATCTCACAGAATCTCTTTGCTTTAATTAGCGTCTACCAGATGTACTGTAGATGAGAATGTGCATGAACGATCTCATCCACTTATGTAATTGTCCTTCTATTGGGAAGGAGAGTGTATTTTAGGTATGGTACCATCCCACAAAACAGGCACAATTCTCATTTGAAGAAAGTAAGAAAAATGTCACAACAGAACAGATGCAGTGATAAGTGTGAGAAAAACTTGCTGAATCTTCAAAAATGGCACTGTGCTGTGCCATGATTCAGTTTAGAAGGGAGAATAAGCTCTTCCCTAAAAGATAATACTACTACGGAATCACTTTCCGGGGGGGGAAATGTGCTTGTGGTTACTTTTGGTTTGTCAAAAGCTGTAGATATCTTGGAAATCAATAGTGGTTGTGATAAATGGGCACATAATGGCCACAAAATATCTAAATAATGGGGAAAAAATGAGCCAGATAATGATTTGAGGTAATAGTGTAAATGTTATCAAGAAGAAAAGAAAAAAGATAATACTGTATCTCCATCCGCTTAATCCTCTTCAGGGTTGGGGGTTGGGGTGTCTGTGGAGAGTGTATCCCAGCATGCATTTGGTGGAAGGCAGGAGCCATCATGGATAAAGGTTGAGTACTACTCACTTTGATCAGACTTGGTGGGGGATGTGTGGTTTATCTTCTCTGTGGAGTCGTCACTTCCTTCATCCAGGATGTGATCAAAGTTGAGGATGAACATCATCACCACACCCTCCTCGTTCTTCACTGGGATGATGTGAGTGTTGCACTGAAAGTCCGACCCTGAAAGAGAGACAAAACAAAGCCCTGTTCAAAACCGCTCCCTATTCAGGAAATGGTGCACTATATAGTGCGTCGGCCATTTTGTACTGGTGTCCGAATCCTCAGCTGTTCATTTGATTCACTATATAGTCCACTGTAAAATACCCACAATGCACTGCAATTTCTAGTGAGGAGAGAATGTACCCTACAATTTCTCCCATATGCCACAATGCAATGCTGTCGTGTTCGCCGAAGGAGAAGAAGAGTGAGGTAGTGTCAGAATCTCGTTTGATCGTTTCCCATATAGTTCACTATATGATAAACACAACATATAATTAAGCAATATCACATGAGAGGGAGTGCTGTTGTTGGCTAATATCGGCACTGCTGTGATTCGATCGTAGGCCGAAGATAATCACAGCAGTGCCCATATTAGACAACAACAGCACGACCTCGAGTGAGATATTGCCTTTATACAACAGTTCTATTAAACAAAGCTGATTAAAAAAATGACAAAAAGCTGAGGAAATATATGATTTCTGTATTTATTCCTCCGCCAACAAAAATAGTTCCCTCAGCTTTCTGCTTTGCCGAAAATGTAGCCTAATCAGCCTAATTAACTGCAGGCTGTCTACTTTACTACTGTCTACTCTACATCTGTGAAGCGTTTTGTTGATTAGAGCAGCTGTGAAGCGGAGTGATCTACACACAGTGAAACGCCAGTGCATTATCATGAAATATTGGCACTGGTAGGATCCCTCTTGTCCAATCAAATTGCCCGGCCGGAACTAACTGTTGTATAATTCACGATAAACACTACATATAGTTCACTATATGATAAACACTACATGGGGAATAGTGTTTGAGTGAATGAGTGAACCATTCTGAACACGGCTAAAATGCCAAAAAGCGGAACCCTACCAGCCCTTCAGCTTGTATTCTTATTTACTGGTGTAACAGCCGTCCCTGTGTGCCTCGCTCACAGAGTTGGCATGCAGCCTCTCCTCTCTCTCCCCAGAAGGTTTCATAGTCCACTTCACTGGCTGATTCCACATTCCACAAGAAGTGCTGCTCCACTCTGGAGCTCTCCGTGGTGCTGAATGTGTGTTGAGGCATTTTGGCCACTAATGAGGCAATTTTGCCCGTTTAGTCGGCCGTAACACTTCCTGAAAGATTCAGCACGATCGCACGTAAAATGGCAGAGCTGTGGCCAAATACAATTTGCTCGCACACACAGACACTTCGCATCCTTTTGCTCACACAGACACAGACACACACACACACACGCACGCACGCACACACACACGCACACACACACACACACACACACACTTTGCATTCTTATTATAGAGACACTGCGTAACGCGTCATCATTCAGAAACCACGCCCAAGACGGGGGAAAACACAAACTCCTGTCCAATCCTGGCGTTCTCCTATGTCACGTGCATGGTTGCGTGTTGCACCAAAAGATCGTATATACGGAAGATGAACACTCCAACTTACTTCTTGACAGCTAGATCCACATTTTTCTTCTCGCCAATTCTCAATGGCTTCCTTGTTTTGCTCAGGAGTACAAAAAAACTTTAACTGGTGATTTTTTACATTTGTTTTCTGCGCAGCCCCACCACACAATAGCTTTTAGCTATGTTTAATTCAAGGAAAATTACGTTGGTGTGTGGAAATGAACGGAGCTCTTCCCCCGTGATGGGCGTGGCCTATTACATGCAGTGTCTCTATAGGATAGCTGCTCCTCGAAATATCTCTAAAAGGGGGGTTGTATACACCATGACGTTGTTTTCAGCCCGACACTATAGGAATAGACCATTCTCTACCAAACACCAACAGAAACTATCACAATCAGCCGAGTCACAATCAGCCAAGTATTCATAGAGAGAGTATTCATAGAGAGAGTATTCATAGAGAGAGTATTCATAGAGAGAGTATTCATAGAGAGAGTATTCAGGGACATTGATCACATTGAAGTGAAACATGACTCACACCTCTTCTGATCGCATATATTTGATATTTGGAAGAGCGAAGGCAAGTTGATGTGATTTAAAGGTCAGTCATGTCAGGTCATGTCACAATATATGAAGTTGTACCCATTCCTAGATAAAGCCCACGGGGTAAACACACTTACTGTGTGTGTGTGTGTGTGTGTGTGTGTGTGTGTGTGTGTGTGTGTGTGTGTGATTGTGTGTGTGTGTGTCTGTGTGTGTGTGTGTGATTGTGTGTGTGTGTGTGTGTGTGTGTGTGTGTGTGTGTGTGTGTGTGTGTGTGTGTGTGGTTGTGCGTGTTAGCATGAATGCATGTGTGTGCATTTCTGCATATCAGTGAGCAGAAAAGTGAAATAGCTTGCAGAGATTGGACCGACATAACACAAGAACGGCAGTATAGCAGAGACACCAGGGTTTAGCTGAATATATTGATCAGATTACAGGCAACTTGGAGGATTATACTTTTCTTACATACAATAGCAGAAAGCCATCCATGATATAAACGTTTGTCTTGAGCCAAAAATATAGCCATTTCTATCTTGCACTGGCCAGCTCAGGCAGCAAAAGCTCTGGTGCCCCAAGGCACGACACCAATAAAACACTCTAGCCACTAGAGACTTGCTGATAGGAAAACTTAGCTAACAATCCAAAAGCTATTGGAGAACTGTGACATTTCACAATGACCATCTCTGGAGTGAGAGATATCTCTGGAGTGAGAGGTATCTCTGGAGTGACAGATATCTCTGGAGTGACAGATATCTCTGGAGTGACAGATATCGCTGGAGTGACAGATATCTCTGGAGTGAGAGATATCTCTGGAGTGAGAGATATCGTCACAGATATCTCTGGAGTGAGAGATATCTCTGGAGTAAGAGATATCTCTGGAGTGACAGATATCTCTGGAGTGAGAGATATCTCTGGAGTAAGAGATATCTCTAGAGTGACAGATATCTCTGGAGTGAGAGATATTGCTGGAGTGAGAGATATTGCTGGAGTGACAGATATTGCTGGAGTGAGAGATATCGCTGGAGTGAGAGATATCTCTGGAGTGAGAGATATCTCTGGAGTGAGAGTTATCTCTGGAGTGACAGGTATCTCTGGAGTAAGAGGTATCTCTGGAGTGAGAGGTATCTCTGGAGTGACAGATATCTCTGGAGTGACAGATATCTCTGGAGTGAGAGATATCTCTGGAGTGACAGATATCTCTGGAGTGAGAGATATCTCTGGAGTGAGATATATCTCTGGAGTGAGAGATATCTCTGGAGTGACAGATATCTCTGGAGTGACAGATATCTCTGGAGTGAGAGATATCTCTGGAGTAAGAGATATCTCTGGAGTGACAGATATCTCTGGAGTAAGAGATATCCGTCTGTGTGCTGGAGGAAATTGAGCTTAACAATAGTGTTTGCCTGTTTCATAAGAAAAGAAAGGGGAAAAAAAGTTCATCAAATCTTTTCATTGAAGGGAGGGAAGCAGTTTGGAAGTAGTTTGGCACCCTGAGGAATACTGCGTTTTCAAATAGTTTTTTAGAAAGGCAAACCAGTGAGACAGTTCTCTTTAGGCAAACCAGTGAGACAGTTCTCTTTTAGACACAAGACAATTATTTTTCCTCCGTCTATCAATCCCCCTGCTTAGAAGAAGCAGAATATTTTGGTTTCTGAACTTGTCTTGCACAATCCCTTGTTTTTTCGCTTTCTGTGACTTTCAATTAATGTACGAATGAATTTAATTGAATAAAATTAGATCTTCCGTCCATCCCTTGTAAATGTCAGTCTGTCCATTTGTCTCTCTGTCTGTCTGTCTGTCTGTCTGTCTGTCTGTCTGTATGCCTTGCCTGTCTGTCTGTCTGTCTGTCTGCCTGCCTGCCTGTCTGTCTGTCTGCCTGCCTGCCTGTCTGTCTGCCTGCCTGTCTGTCTGTCTGTATGCCTTGCCTGTCTGTCTGTCTGTCTGTCTGTCTGCCTGCCTGCCTGCCTGTCTGTCTGCCTGCCTGTCTGTCTGTCTGTCTGTCTGCCTGTCTTTCTGTCTTTCTGTCTGTCTGTCTGTATGTCTGTCTGTCTGTCTGTCTGTATGCCTGTCTGGCTGTCTGTCTGTCTGACTGTCTGTCTTGCTTGTTACACATTACCAGTGTTCACAGTAATCTCTTCAGGGCTCACAGACACCCTGCCAGCAGCATTCATTAGCGGTAGTCTTGCTGTCTGACTAAATATAACAAGCTTCAGGTCTGCTTCAACATGCCAGGACTTTATTGGAGGGATTTTTGCATGAGAACTCCAAGAGGTGATCATCAATAGTAACCATAGAAACATGTTCTTAAAGTGATTTGATGAAAAGATGAAATGAATGAATACATCAATAAATGACCTTGCATATTGTCATGAAGGGGTCGTTATGTCTGATTATGTATGGCGATGTCACATGTCTAATGTGCTGGCTATTCTATTCACACATTATCGGCTTCACAGGATACAGAAATAATGACATGTTCTTGTTGTGGGGGTTTATCGCGTTAGGAGATAAGGCATTGTTAGAAATGAGAGACTATTCCCTTTCTATTTGTGCTCACTGGTATTGTGATGATATGAGAGTCAAATATCATTCTGCCATTTTTTGTATGCCAGAATTCCAACACTCAAGATACAGTAAATGAGTAGTTTCCATTGATGCCATTATATTAATGTGTGAGGTTTTTTAGCTTTGCGTACTCTGCACACAACCGCATACAACTCTGCATACAACAGCCAACTATAGGTTTGGCAAGACATGGCACCTATCAATCACTGCTCTAACTTAAAGACAGCGCATGGAGGAGGTGAAGTATGTGGAGATGAAGAATGAGAGTGAAAGCTCAACTTCCTCCTAAATGAATATGTCTTTTTGAAGTCCTCTGAATGGAGCAAAATGTTTTTTGGTCTTACATAATTTTTCAGTCAATACAAGGATCCTGTGTCTAACATGGTGCACAGGAATTAGTGATGATGTAACATGACTAACATGATCATTATCACGTGCGTGAGTCACAAGTAGGTTATGTGAAATTGAAGATGTATGAGAAATGTAAAGCAGAAGCTGTTAAAACCAATCTTGGTAAAAAAAAAAGGTAAAAAAATACATTATGAATCATGTTTTTTTGCTAATGCTAATGTTTGTTTCAATTCATGACATCCAAGATTAACTCAGCCAAAATGGTCAATTCAGCAGAAATATCTCCAGGCTGGAATTTACCTTACCAGATGGAAAGACAAATGCCATGCATAAAGGCTAAGCCGTGGGGGTCTCTTGTCATCTGGTCCCCTGCTGAATGTCACCTCTACCAAAACGGATCAAAGGAAGTGCCTCCTCATTCTACAACTGCTCTGCTAAATCAGCACAATTTGGATCGTTACAAATTTGATTAGCGCCTGTCCGACCTCAATGTTCCAAAGCTGATTTGCCCTCACTTGCCCTTACAGAGGAGAAACCTTTGAGAATAAGAGTGGGAAATCCTTTCTTTCCCTTCGCTGCAGATCAGTGGCTTGTCACATCAGGGTTGAAGGCTCCATGTGATCAGCAGACGTATTCACGAGCGAGCTGCCGTGGTCATTAGGAGGGATTGTTAGGAGAGACAGCCTCTGATGTTGATTGAATACAACTGCGCCTGGCTGACTTCCAACAAGGGCCAAGTAGTATGGTGTGGAAAAATATGTTGTGAACGCCAATCTCAATTCTTTTTCTCAGTTTTGAACATCATTATTTAAGAACATTAATCCCATAATTATTCATATTGATAAAAATCAATTGGACATGCACTTTCTGTGGAATACCTACTTCTTTTTGTGTGATAACTTTTTTTTTTTTTTTTACATATCCACCTTATTTTTGAATGCCCCACTGTAAAAAATAATTGTGCGTACAAGTTCCGGTTTAACGTGACTCATTGTTGCAGCTTGCCATTTCCTAATGTATTCTACTTGATTTGAAAAGATGGCCACCTACTGTACACTCAGTCTCTTGTACCCTGGCTGAGTTGAACATAACTTGGTCAATAAGTATGTAACATACAAAATAAAACAACCCGTAATATCTTAATTTTATGTAGAATGCAGAGGACATGTAACTGTTTAGTTAAACTTGCATTCCAGGAATATTGTGTTCTTAAGATGACGTTAGTGGCTCGAGTCTGTTTCGTCCTGAAACCCACATAGGTTGCGCCAGGCGTAACCTATGTGCGATTCGAAATAACGCATCCGAGATAGAAAACGTTATGAATATAGCCACGTTATAAACAACAAACTAACGCTGGTGATCCGTATGGAAACAGTGTTACTCGAAATGGTTAATATTAGTCACAGCAGGCGATTACCCATGAATGCACTGCGCTCTTAAAGGGATATTTATCGACGAGATGTTTGCCAAGCTGGACCTGATTAGTGATTTGCTCCGTTCGCCCAGACGGGTGTCAAGCTGTCAGCAACAAGGCTGGGAGGATCACACCGGAAGAAGCACCCATCAGGCAGATCAGGCAAAAATGGCCGCCAAAAATAAGGTGGATAAAAAAAACAAGAAGCACAAAACATCAACAAAAACACAGAAAAAACAAATTACATACACAAACAAGTTCACTCATAACCCCCCACCTCGCAGGACCCCTCCTCCATCCAACAACCCACATATAAATTGGCTCACAGTAGCAAAGAAAGAAGGAAAGAAAGAAAAACGACAGTAGCTATCATGGCGATGTCCACGCCCCCCCATGCACAGCTTCAACAAATGAATTCCAGCATGGCATATTTTCTAGTTTAGCACCATGTGGGTCACCGACATCTCCACGACAGCCAGGTCCACAACAGAACATACCCATTTTTCCAAGACATTTCGTAAAATGGTTATAAAAATAGTTGACTTGTTTAAACCAAACAGTTCAGATGTATTTAGAAACAGGAGAGACCACATAACATTTCACTCAGACCAAAACGTAACACAATTGCTTTACACCACTTTTGGCCTTGGGGGCGTAAACCTGCAGGAAACAGGAAACAGTACCAGAAACAAGTGTGCCGTTAGCTTGACGCTGCCAGGTTACGTTAGCTAGAGCCTGATAAAAAGAACAACAACACAAGTTGTATAGTAGCTATATCTTATGATCAATGTCCATGTCTTTCCCAGCACAGGCAGCAGAGATGCCTTTGGATTTCAACTGTTGTACTTGATCCTCCGTTAACATCGATAACAGCGGACAGACAACTATAACTATTCCATCAAGCAGTTGGCACACTGTCGGCCAGGTTTGGAATACTAAGCTTTTCCCAAAGCCAGTTGGTAGACACGCGAGAACGTCTCTTTCCTCAATTAATTGTCTGATGCAAAGCTTCTGTATTGGCTTAAACTATGTGATATTGTGAATCTGCGATGTTTCTACAAGAACTTCTTCAAAAATGTGTTTGGTACGTCCATCTTTTGTTTTGTTCTTGCATCACTCCACTGGCTCCCCATCCGATACCATATCGACTTTAAGCTTCTGCTCATCACTTACAAATCCCTCCATGGTCTAGCCCCCACATACCTGTCCGATCTCCTACACCACCATACCCCCTCCAGAGCACTACGGTCAGCTGACCACCTGCTTTTGGAGGTGCCCAGGTCCAGGTTAAAAACCAGGGGAGACAGAGCCTTTGCAGTAACAGCCCCTAGACTCTGGAACTGCCTCCCTCTGGACACTTTCAAGTCGCACCTGAAGACCCACCTTTTTGAACTAGCCTTTAAATAAAGCCCCCAGCCACCTTTTAATCTTCTTTTGCTTTCCTATGCTTGATGTATTTTAACCGTGTAGCTTAGTCAATGTCTTTTAACTCTTCTTCTTATTTTATTATATTTTTAATGCTTTTATATAGCGTATATCATTTGTTTATGCCTTCTTGCACTTTATGTGAAGCACTTTGGTTGTGGCTCAGCCGCTTGTAAATGCGCTATATAAATAAAATTGACTTGACTTGACTTGACTTAAGGGTTAGGGAGGCAGGTAGAGAATGGAGCCTATAGGAGGAATACTGGGGACAACTGGAAAAGGGGTAACGGGCGCCCAGAAAGCTGTCATTGAAATTTTGAAGGATACAAGATTATATAATGTAAAAGGATCTAGAAAATAAATATGTAGTGTTAATGTAGCCTATAGGGAGGTGTGGGGAGGTATATTATTTTACGTTCTGTAATCTAGCGTAAACCATTTCTCCATTAAAAGTCAAAGATTGCAATCCGTCACGAATGTCCGAAAAGGAGAAGACGAAGCTGGACTTGAAAGGTTTGAGCTTTGTTATATCTGTCATCGTTTTCCTTCAAGGTTTAGTTGCACTGCCTGTGTCTGGACACATGCTCCCTCTGTCGAGCGCCTAGCACGATAACTATCTTTAGATCCTCTCAGCTGCCTTCCCTTTGCACATGGCATGGTGACAGTCTGGCACTGATGAACATCACATTGGTGTTCACTAGGGGTGTCACGATACACTAATTTCACGATACGATACGATACACGATATTGGGTTCACGATAACGATACGATACGATATTTTAACAATATTTTTTTTAACAAAAGTAAATAATTTGTATGTATTTATTTATCATTTATTTAACCATGTGAGTCCCGTCGAAATCGAAACCTCTTTTCAAGGGAGCCCTGGGAAAATACTGGAAAAATAGTCTTTCATTTGAAATACACAAAATACAAAACAAATGCTGTTTTTGGAAATTTTTATTATAATAACTAGAAAACAACATGGAAGATAATGCTTCTCTTGCAATAGAATGTGTCACACTGTCACAAACTAAATGTTTGTTGCATGGTGAAAGAAAAATAAAGTATACAATCTATTTCTTAAATAACTCATGCTCAATGGTCCCTAAACTTATGTAATCTTATGTACCCCTTGAGCCGTTTTGCCATGCCAGTAGTAGTCTACCCCCTCACTCATGCGTGTTGATTCTGCTAAATTTGTTATATTATTATTCAGGAGCAATTTTTTTTTTTTTTTTTTTTTTTTACGATATCATTTTTTTCTGACGATACGCATATCGTGACGTTTCGATATCGCGATATATCGTGCGACGAAATATCGTGACACCCCTAGTGTTCACCAGTGCCACACTCATTTAATGAGTGTATGTATAAGCCGGTGGAGAATGTACGCCTTTCTGGTTTGAGGATGTGCACTCATCCTCTCTCAGCGCAGTGTGACACTGTAACAAACATGGCCAAACATGCCAGACATGGTCAACCTCCTTGACAGACAGTGCAGCAGTTTGGCATCATTGTGAACACCTGCGGGGATGAATGGACACTGTATTAAGACTAGCTCCCTGTCATGATGGAAACTCCATTACAATAGATTCTATTTCCATCATCAATTATTAAAACATCGCTGCGCTTAATCATGCAATCTTCTCGACACTGTATTTTAATGATGCATTACATGCCATTACACTACTTCATTTAGCAGATGCTTTTGTCCAAAGCGACTTCCAAATAGTACAGTAGCATTTTGTCCACATAGTGAAACCAACTATACATCACAGTCGCTAAGACTTTTAAGAGGAATAAGTAGATTTTTTTTTAGTTAGTTCAGGAAGGGTTATAGTTAGAGGGGTCCAGATGTAGCCTGAAGACGTTGCCTCACAGATCAAGCAAGCATCTTATTCAGATTGCACAGTTAGTTCTTTTAAATCAGCAAAATGTATAGTAGCCTAGTAGTAGTAGTAGTAGTAGTAGTAGTAGTAGTAGTAGTAGTAGTAGTAGTAGTAAGTGTTATCTTCTTACATTTTGTATGATAAAAAAAAAATGAAGCTATCTCTTATTCAAACTGTGCTTTTTTATTTGCTTTCGATATTACGGGGCTTCACATTAATCTGAATAAGCTGAGCTTTAGGGAGAAACATGAGTATTATTGTCGAGCTTATTGTGCTTGCTACAAAATGCACTATCCACAACGACGGCCTGTAAACAGTACAGCCCCAGAACTAACGGCCTGCTAGTAGTCTTGTATAATGAAATCTGACATGTGTATCGTTTTCGGGCTATTTTGCTTAAGCCAATATGCCGCTTTACTGGGGCGTAGGCAGTCAGGACTGGGGCATGTAGGGAGAGAGGACATTATTGTCTCGGCTCTCTTGGCCTTGTGGCCATCTCGCGCCTCAGTGAGACTGCTGGAAGCTCCACAGCCTGGCCTAATTTCATCTTCAATCAACGTCTCGACAGCCACGGGGGATAAGTAGCAGCTCGAGCTCAAAGCGCCTCCAATTCTTTTGTTTTCCCGTTATCAATGCATGATATTGTGCGCCTCCTCCTCCGCGATCTCTCTATTTCATTCAACACAAATGTTGCCAGACAAGAGGATGGAGGGTAACATATCTTATTAGCACAAAGCCAAAAAAGAAACAGATGGTTTGGAGAGAGGACTATTAAATGAGCTCCTCCAGTACAGTATCATCAGCGTCCCATGAGATGAAAATAGCCCATGGGTGAACATTCCTATCATATAGTGAGACTTGTATTGTTCAAAGCTCCATCTGCTCCTCCTCACTACTAATAAACTTTGTTTCACGTCCTAATTATGGACAGCCACGCTAGCAAACCACCCCTTTGTAGAATAAACGATGCTCATTTCCCTATAATTATAACCTGATTTATCATTTGTATTTTTTCTAGGGCTGTCCCCGCATACCATTTTTGGGCTTCGAAGCTTCAGTGACAAGTATTCGAATAGATTGGGAGCTTCGACGGGGGCGCGGCGCACGTAGTGACAACGAGAGGCGAGGAGAAAAATCGGGACTTCAAGGATTTTCCTTTTTTATTGAAACAAAAATGGATAAATATAATAATAATCAAATAAATGACAGCCATAGCTCATGAAAACAAATTTGCTCATATACAGTAGCCCCTGGTGGCTGCATGGTCAAACTGTCGCAGTTTCAGTGCGGGCAAGTAACGTTAGATGAGAGCTGTGAGGCACAATGTCCTTGTCGAACAGAATAAGTAATGATAATGAATGTTGCTGCATAATGAATAATGTTGGATTACTATTTCAAAATAAATTCACGAAGAAAAACGAAGCATTCGAATACTGATTTTGGAAATCGATTACCAATGGCATCGATTGAAGCCTTCGAAGCCTCCGCGTCAGCCGCCCGAATTCTTTTCTCTTTCAAATGATCTGAAGTTACGGTACATTTTCCACAGTGGAAATATGGAAATCTTCTCAGCGCTGTAAACGTGATGTAGCCTACTGCGTTTATGCTTTGTGGTTGCACTTATTTTGTAATTCAAACGTGTACAGACACTTGCACATACATAAATGAGTGGAAACCCGATGAAGGAAAGTTGGGCATGTTTCACCACATACCGTGAGCGAGCGAAGAGGGCTGAGAACCATGAAATATGGATGTGCTCTCTGTTAGGGGGGCAGCCATCCAAGTCTCATAATGCAGCACACCTTGTGCACTGTGAGGCACTCTGTGTCCCCTATGTCCTCTCCTCTCGCTCCCCCCTGCTACCAAAACCCCCTGGGCAGGGGTCAGAAGACCCTCCAGGTGCCCTCGGTGGGGAGTCACCTATGAAACCCTGCACCCACGCACACCACATGTGCCAGATCATTCAGCGTGGTCCGCTAAGCTGCTGCGGTTAGTGTAGCCATTATCCATTTAACTGCGCTGCGCCGCGTGGTGTCAGCTTCCTTTTGTTAAGACTCATTCAGTTACAAAGTATTATTACACCCAGTGGAATTGGATAGTTTCACAAAACCATCAAAGGGAAAGCATTTAACTGATCTCATTGATTATGCATTATCTTTGAGGAGAAGGCATGTGTCATGATGTGTGTGCTTCCTGCCCTGACAAAGCCGTCTTGGTTGTTCAGATACAAGGTAACACAAAAATATATGAAGAAATGGCCCTTGTGATAAAAGCTTTTGCTGTGCTTCAATGGTCTCCATTGTCCAGTACTTTTAATTTCTCAGCATACGCATAAGCAGCTTAACGTTTTGCCTTCGCGGAGCAAAGAGACAATGCTTTGTTGCTCATGATGTCACCAGCTTCCTCAAATCCTGACAGTACTTTTCAGACATGGGACCAAGTCACTCTGGTGAGGTCCAAGTCTCAAGTAAGTCCCAAGTCATTTGGTCCAAGTCTCAAGCAAATCTCAAGCAAGTCTCAAGCCATTTTGTTTTGGGCAAGTCAAGTCAAGTCAAGTCAAGTCAAGTCACAGGTTTTGTAAAGTCAAGTCGAGTCCTTAGTTAAGGCAAGTCATGTCCCAAGTCAAGTCACTTTTCCCCCCCATGCCCAAGATACTATAGTCTTACCTTGCTTCATAAAGAAGAAAGACATGGTATAATAGTGATATTATTGGCCAATTTATCTAACCTGTTCAAAACGTATGACAATGAATTGAATTTGTATTATAATCATTGATATTCAGTGAAATAAATGTAATCAAACAAAAGTCAAATAACTTTATAAACGCTTATTTATTTCTTAACTGCTTCTCAGTAAAAAAAAAAAAATCCCCGTCAGCTTTAAACAGTGGAATGATGACAGCTAGACTACAATGTAATCAAACAAAAACAAATAACTTAAACTTAGAGTATTTATCTCTTCTCAATCAGAACATTAATATAACATTAATATAAAGAATATTAAATGAATATTGCCTCTCAATCACTGTAAACAACACTGACTAGACAGCCAGACTACAACATCAAACTTTGTGTGCCTTCTCCCTTTCTCCTTGAAAAAAACTATCCAGTGAGAGGAGCGTGATTAGCCAGTCATCCAATCACGACGATGCCATAAGGAGGAGCATGACTGAATGACAATTTGTCATTGGATGACTCAGTCATGCTCCTCCTTATGGCATTGTCGTGATTGGCTGTCCGTCATGCTCCTCTCACTGGATTGTTTTGTAATGCCGTTCCAGCGTTCCAGACAGAGACACTTGACAACGTTACGTTATCATATCATTTCATCAGTATATCAATGGGAGCTGGGGCTCTGTTTGTTTCTCTGTTTGTTTGTTTCTCTGTCCCACTGTGTTTGTCCCACTGTGATGTCATAAATCCCACTGTGTTTGTCCCACTGTGATGTCATAAATCCCACTGTGACATCATCCGTGATGTCATCAACCCACTGTGACATCATCAGTGATGTCATCAATCCCACTGTGACATCATCAGTGATGTCATAAATCCTACTGTGACATTTTCCGTGATGTCATAAATCCCACTGTGGCATCATCAGTGATGTCATAAATCCTACTGTGGCATCATCAGTGATGTCATAAATCCCACTGATGACATCATCAGTGATGTCATAAATCTGACATCATCAGTGATGCTGGTCTCATTGGCCGCGCAGCAGCCGAGTTGCAGGCGAGGCCGCGCAGCAGCCGAGCTGTGAATGCGAGCTGCAGGACGGGCGACGCAAGTGAGCCCACAGAGCGGGCGAGCCTAGGAATCGAGCGCGCGACATCCCTAGTTATTTAAAGTGACAAACACATCACCTCTCAAGTCAAGTCAAGTCTCGAGTCTTTAACTTCCAAGTCCAAGTAAGTCTCAAGTCATTTATGTTTTTGTCAAGTCAAGTCGCAAGTCATCAAAACAGGGACTCGAGTTGGACTCGAGTCCAAGTCACCAAGTCTGAAGATTTCCAAATTGTGGTTATAGACAGGAGGGGTCAAACAAACTGTGTCACACTGCAACCATTCTTTTTCCCCTCTTCGGTTTTGCTCCCATTTTCTCCCCAATTGCACTTGGCCAATTCCCCCTGCTCCACCCCCTCTGCCCATCTGGGGAGAGCCGTAGACTAGCACTGGGAGGATCACGCTATTCCCCCCAGTTCCCCTCCCCCCCGAACAGGCTTCCGACCGACCAGAGGAGGCACTAGTGCAGCGACCGGGACTCAAACCCCACCGGCTTCCCACCCGCAGACACGGCCAATTGTGTCTGCAAGAACGTCTGACCAAGCTGGATGTACCGCTGCCGGGAACTGACCCTGGGTCTCCGCGGTGGTAACACTGCAACTATTATTATTATTATTAAACAATGACATTTAATACACATCATATTCTGCGTGGCTATTTCTGAGAGAGAGAGAGAGAGAGAGAGAGAGAGAGACATTGATAATAACGGTGTTGCCCGTTGTTGAAGTTCAGCCTATCCGTGCTGCTAACGCTGGTTTCGTTTCTGCTCTCTTTGAACCTTGCCGCGTGCTTTGCGCTGTGGAGCAGGTGTGTGCGGAAAGTGGAGGGATTTAGCCGAAGGAGCCGTTTTAAGACGAGGGATTAACAGATTTGCATGGGCACCGATCATTTAAAATGCAGTTAAGAGAGGAGACACGATGGAAACACAACCACTTTCCAGCCCATCAGCTTCAATTTGTAGACAACTAGCTTGGATCAATAGGGGGCCACCCACCGCTCTCAAGGAGGCCATCAATGTTTCATTTGCATTCCGCCACACAGCTGTGGGAGCGCGTGCACCGTGTCCTCTCCTCTACAGCAGTCTAATGCATTTCCTCTGTAAGCTGTCACCACCACACTGTCAACGCTGCTGACATCTTTATTCATGAGGTGCAGCGCGCTCACTGTAGGCTCCTCTGAGGAGTATTACCACGCGCTCGCTGTAGGCTCCTCTGAGGAGGAGTATTACCACTCGTGTCTTGAAGCCTTGATGCACACCGGGGGGGAGGAGGATTGGGAAGAAGCAGGGAGCAATGATGATGATGTTGGAACTTGGTTTCTATGGCTCCTTTAGGCTGCCATGCTTTGAAACATGACAGGCACATGAAGCTTTAGACAGACTAACAGGCAGCGCGTGGAGGAGGATGGTTTAGACAGACTAACAGGCAGCGCGTGGAGGAGGATGGGTTTAGACAGACTAACAGGCAGCGCGTGGAGGAGGAGGACGGGAGACTAACCGAAGTGGCTTTGAAATCCGACTTGTCAAGAGAGGCGAGCGGGAGAAGTCCTCGCCGGCAATCCCCCGAGTGCCGTGTGTGGAATATTGTCCTGCTTTGTGTTTTGTGACTCTCTATTGGAGCGAGGAGCCACAGCTGGTTTAGGGTTTCCTCTTGATTAGTAGAAAAGCGTATGGACTGATGGCTGCTGATGGTAGATTAAACACGTTTCCATCCGTGGCCTAGAATCTCATCAAACTCACGATGAAAAATTCAGGCGCTGGCTCTCCTTCAATGATTAAATAAAATCCTATGGCTCTTTCGGGGGTAGACTACCGCTTGTAGATTCGTTGGAAGATAGTCTCCCGAAATTGAAATGTGAGTTCAAAGCAAGACTACGACGAAAGCGGCGACGGTTGCTTTTAAACTAGTGCAAACTTTTTTTTAATAATCAAAAATCAGATGATCGATGAATCGATCAATCAACCAATCAAGCATGGTGACCACAAAGAACTGTGCGAGAAGACGGCAGGAGCAGGTGACAGTCAATCTGGGGATTTATGTCACATCATTAATTCTCTGTGACAGAGGATTGCTGCCTCTGTTGTACATCATTCATCAAGGCAGGGATTTGGCAAAAATGAATGACAGACCAATAATGACAAACAGCAGTGTTGGACAATGGTTGGACCTCAATGCTAAAATGGTTGGCATTCAAGACAGAAAAGCTGACAATGCTGTATTGTAGGCTAACGTATGGATTATTGCTAAACATATAATCTTACTATATATTAGTAAATTGATCACTGTATTATTTTATCTCATCACTCTGTCTGTAATGCCTGCCGTGTCTACCTTTACTGCAAACTACCATATGGGTGAATGAATCGTGCAGGCATCGCATCTTAAATACACACTTGACATAACTCGATTTCCGGATAATCCTGATTTCACCCCGTTGTCTCCGCAAAATTGTACTTGGCCAATTCGCTGTCCCGATCGTTGCTCCACCCGAACTGGGGAGAGTTGTAGACTAGCACTTGCTTCCTCCGATACATGTGCAGTCCCCAGCCGCTTCTTTTCACCTGACAGCGAGGGGTTTTACCGTCAGGACTTAGCCCGTGGAAGGATCGCGCTATTCCCCCGTTTCCCCTTTAGAGTATAATGGCACTAGTGCAGCGACCAGGACGCACATACCCTTAATCTGGCTTCCCACCCACACAGACACAGCCAATTGTGCCTGTATGAGTGCCCAGCCAAGCCGGAGGTAACACCCCCCGCCCCGTGTTACCTCAAACCTGCGTCCCTCGTGTTGGTAGGCAGCTGAATCATCATTTGATTTATAAATGTGTATAGAAAGTGTATTTCTATTGTAAATGGTAAATGGTAAATGGACTGTATTTATAGAGCGCATTTTGTATAGTCGTATCGACTACCCAAAGTGCTTTCACATGAATACCTCACATTCACACATTCACATTCACACACTCACATTCACACACCGACGACCGTCTGCAGCCATGCAAGGCGCTAACTGCTCGTCGGGGGAGCAGTGAGGGGCTTCAGTGCTGCCGGGAGGAGCCAGCCTGGACCCGGGAACCTTTCCCGCTTCCCAGGGGAAAGCTCTACCTCCTCCTGAGCTAATGCCGCCCCCGTAAAGTAGCTCTACCTCCTCCTGAGCTAATGCCGCCCCCGTAAAGTCGGTATCACACGACTGAGAGGAGATACAAGCCAGCATTCCAACAGACAGTGTTTGAGTCACCCATGCTGATGCTGTGAAATAAGGCGGGGGGTGGGGGTTGGGGGGGTGGGGGGCAGCGTTGTATAATTCCACCTTTGTAAGGTCTTAATAAGTTGTCATGTGCAGCTCTTGCTGTAACGCAGTGACTTTTTGATTACTAATCGCCCTTTCCCTTCATTTACCGAGTTATAATTCATTTTGACAAAGATCCTTGTGATCGAAACGTCATTAAACTGACCGGGAGCTTGATTCTTCAGTGTGCAGACTTTATTTATTTAGGAGGCCATTTACACACCTGGCGTGAATATGCGTTTTCTGCCATCAGATTGCAATCAGATTGTACTGCACATTAACCTGATTCCATGTACACCTGGCGTTAACATGCATTTTCTGCAGTTTATCATTTATTTGTCTGGGCACCTGCCTACTGAGTGGATGATGTGCGCGCTCTACTTTCTTCTTCATAATACAATTCTCACACAGCATATCAGTGAAAACAATGAACGGGAGCCCCATTGTTTTGATATGGATACTGTATATGCTGCAGCAAAGACACTGCTTATGTTTACCATGCAAGACATATCTTATTAGAAGCCATTTACACCTGGCATTAACATGTGTTTTCTGTCATCAGATTGCAATCAGATTGTGCTTTATCCCTTGAAAGTACAGGTGTAAACGCCCCCAAGACGCATTGGAGAAGGATTGCAATCTGATCGGCCAAACCACCTCCGGAGGTGGTCACGGATGCATTGTGTACACATTGAACACAAGTGTAAATGCAATGTGTCCTCTCAATCTGGATACAGTCAGCAGCAACTGTATGCGGATTGAGAGGACACCCATTTCTGCCATCAGATTGCAATCTGATGGCAGAAAACGCATGTTAATGCCAGGTGTAAATGGCCTCTTACATTCTGTCGTTATATCCCTGTTGCCATAATGAGGGACGATCAAAGCTGTATATTTACTTACAAAGTACACAAATACTACACTACAAATACCTTCAGCAACTGCAACAATAAGAGAGATGCTTAGCGGAGTGGTTTTAGAGCTGACCTGATATTATCCTTATTGTTTTGCTTTATCAAGGGCAATGTCTTCCCCCCCCAACCTGAACTGACTCTGGCTGCTCAGTATCAGAGTGACAAGCCACGTTCTGGAATGGTCATATTGCGGAGCTGTGTTTGGGTGCTCTCTCTCTGGGACAACATGTCACCCATAGACCCCTCTCCGCTTCGGGGTATATATGCTGTGACAGCCAGGTCACTGACTCACTCACCATCCTTGCGGTGGTAGGTGATCTCCACCTTGCGCTCCTCTGCTCCCAGCACAGCCTGGGACACCTGGCTGATGGCGTGTCTGTCGGTCAGCTGGCCGTAGAGGAAGTCACAGGTGCACGGCTTCTGCATGATGTCTGGTCTGGAGAAGCCGGTCATCTCACAGAAGGCATCGTTGCAGTAGATGATTGCACAGTTCTGCACCCTGGCGTTGGCAATCACAAATTTCCGATCTGCATGGAGGAAGAGGGGGTAAAAGAGTATATGAATGCACTGTAGACTGTCTACTGTGGTACATCTGACCTCCTACACCATGGTGTCCTGTCACAAATAAAAACAACGTAGCCCTTTCAATTTCACCGTGACCATCACTATCAAGCATCTTTTTAATGGAGCTGTACTACCATATATGGCAGCAATAATAATAATAATGATAATAATAATAATAATAATAATAATAATAATAATAATAATAATAATAATAATAACAAACAAAAACAAAACAAAAAAACCTATACCTTATTTGACAATGTAGGCAATAACTCAACAATTCCATCATCAGTTTGTCTTCTTATCAAAGAAAATATTCCTAAATTTCTATTTGTTTTCAATGGGAACAAGCTAAGCAATTTTAAAATGAGACAAACGTGACAAAGATTTTACACTCATTCTCCCCATTCCTCACTTGTTTCTTAATTTCTAGTTTTCTACAAGTAAGCAAATTTAGTTAGTAACCATTCGCGTATCTAGTCTAGCAGTCATCATAGGTCATTTCCCGTCGCACATCATGATGGAAATACTTACTCTGACCCTCGAATTTCCGAATGATTATTCCAAGGAAGGTGTTTTGTGGCGCTACGTGACCTCTTCGCACAGGCATGATGTTTGGGCAGGAGATATCCCACAGACAGTCTTCAGTAAAAACACATTCGCAAGTAAATCCCGAAGTTACAGTAGTTGGCTCTCAGCAGCGATGTTTCCTTTCTCACAAACCATTACTACACTCGGCTCTCATTTCACTTTCATTGACCTTTCCTAGTTTCTCCGAGGAGTTCCTCTTCACAGCCTGCGTACCGGAGCATTTATGAATGCGCTCCTCGCCGAACCGCGTGTTATCAGGGAGGAGGATGATGGCTTGTTGGGTCCGATCCAGCTCGCAAAGCATCTCTCGTTGGAAGAAGAAGGATGCGCTCTTGACGTCCTCCTCGGTACTACTAGTGCTGTGCTGCGCTGTGCTGTGCTGCGTTGTGCTGCGCTGTGCTGCGTCGGACGCTCCACAGTCACAGCGGACGCGGCTTGATGTGCCAAAGGGGAGTGACGTTGCTCCCAGAGTCCCAGGGGGCTTTAGTTTCCTTCACCTCGGGTAAGGTTAATTCCCAGCCTTGTGTCATAATAGTGAGTGTGTGACATAATCGGAAACGCAGTTCGCAGGGGGTTATTTCGAACTGTGTGTGTGCTTTAATTCCCTGCTGCACGTTATGACAAGAATAATGTGAAAAACCGAATGATCCCTGTATGTTATGCAAGGCTGTGCTTTTCTTTATTGAGGTTATGTCTTCTTCTATCGTTTGGATTCCACAACTTGTTCTTGTACACAAACATGTGTCGGCTCATAACAAAAGATGAACTGGGCTGAGCCGCTGTCCGTGGTGCTGAAGTTTCACTTCCACCGCTGCTATGGGAGTTGGGGAAACAGTTACTTCACTGAATATACAGTGAGTCGTCTATCCGTGTTGTGCATTAAAACGCGTCTCCGTTTGAGATTATTTTCTCTCAATCATTCATGATATTTTTGATGAATGGCTACATTCAGAGAGCAGAGAGAAAAAAGGAGTGCAGTCAGTCTCTGCAGACTGCAGCCTACAGCCAGGCGGTGTAATGTGTGTGCATAATGCACAAACCCTGCTTACAGTGCTGGAACATCTGCCCCAGTATTTCAGCAGGAGCTCAGCATCCATCTGGTCCATTGAGAAAACGGGTTGGATGATAGCAAAAGATACAAACATAGATCATAGATATCAAGAGGTCCTGCATTCTCCCTGACAACAACGAGTAAAAGCGCCATTTAGTACTGGCTCTTATTACACTATTGTCTGATGATAATTGAACAAAAATGTCACCCAAAATGTGATACAGTGGAATCTTTTAATCTTTCCTCCCCAAACAGCAGATATGTAGCACTGGTTATTCTATCGACATCTATTAACAAACAATACAGCTAAAACTCTTGAGTTTTAGATTGATAGCTCAGCTCATAACATCTAGGAACAGGTCATTTAAATTGCAAATAGTCACTTTTCAAAGTAACTTTTCCCCCCCAATAGTGGTGGCATCATCAAACATGTACTGTAGTTTAAACACTACCTACGTGATTACTGCACCTTGTTTTCTTACTTTAGCAGCGGGACCTCGAAACTTCAAACTCGGTTGCAATATTCTTTTGCTGCGTAAGACATTTTGAATTTAGTTCGTTTAGACAGTTCGCCACATGTTTCACTTTAGCTTCATGCTGGCAGCAACATTGTATTTTAGGTCAGAGCATAATACAGAAGCAGGTTGTGGCCCTCGTTGATGTGATATTTTGTTGCCTCACCTGAGCTTGTGTGGAGCTGCAGGTGTGTGGCTCAGGGAAGGGGGGGGGGGGACACAGGCACACACACCCCAGGTTTTATTGCAGTATTCTTGGTCTAAATTCAGAAGATCAGAACCAAAAAAAAACATGTGGCACTAGTTCTCATGTTCTTACACCCCTCTCAGAGAAGCCGTATCTTTAGCTGAACTGGCAACTTTAGGGCTTTGCAAGAAATATGCAAGATAACGGTAAAGTGTTTAAGTGTTCCTCCTGTACCCGTGAACACGGACCTCCCCCCAGGCCACGCTGCTTTTGTCTGCTGGGTTTTATTAAATCACCATTGCATTAAGCCAATCTTGCAGCTCTCTCACCCATTACTCACAACACAGCTACAGTCAGACCTTTCAGAGAACAGCCATTACTCACTAACAATCACATTAGGAGGGAACCTGTCACATGTGTTCTGTGTCCTTTGTTTTGTTCTGGTACCTTAGGATAAAAATTAAATGGATTACTTGTCCATTCTGGGAGTTGAATATCTTATGGTATGATGGCTGATGGGAGAAATAGCATTATTGTATACGCATCGCCGCTCAAGAAACATACTTGATTAATATTGATTACCGAGTATTAAAAGCAAAGGGAAACCAGCAATGCGTCAGCAAGGGTGATATTTACTGACCTCATTTGAGAGAGCGCCACACACGGGAAACAGTTTTTCCCTGGAGCCCTGTGTGCTCCTGGGTATGAACTACTCCAGCGTGCTGGAGCCCTGTGTGCCCCTGGGTATGAACTCCTCCAGCGTGCTGGAGCCCTGTGTGCCCCTGGGTATGAACTACTCCAGCGTGGAGCCCTGTGTGCCCCTGGGTATGAACTACTCCACCCCTGGAGCCCTGTGTGCCCCTGGGTATGAACTACTCCAGCGTGCTGGAGCCCTGTGTGCCCCTGGGTATGAACTACTCCAGCGTGCTGGAGTCCTGTGTGCCCCTGGGTATGAACTCCTCCAGCGTGCTGGAGCCCTGTGTGCCCCTGGGTATGAACTACTCCAGCGTGGAGCCCTGTGTGCCCCTGGGTATGAACTACTCCAGCGTGCTGGAGCCCTGTGTGCCCCTGGGTATGAACTCCTCCAGCGTGCTGGAGCCCTGTGTGCCCCTGGGTATGAACTACTCC
>NC_139629.1:4606315-4621315 GCF_964638095.1 Poromitra crassiceps
ATAAAGTATCTTCTCCTGCTGCCTGCTCCACAAAGTATCTTCTCCTCCTGCCTGCTCCATAAAGTATCTTCTCCTGCTGCCTGCTCCACAAAGCATCTTCTCCTGCTGCCTGCTCCATAAAGCATCTCCTCCTGCTGCCTGCTCCACAAAGCATCTTCTCCTGCTGCCTGGTTCACAAAGCATCTTCTCCTGCTGCCTGCTCCATAAAGTATCTTCTCCTGCTGCCTGCTCCACAAAGCATCTTCTCCTGCTGCCTGGTTCACAAAGTATCTTCTCCTGCTGCCTGCTCCATAAAGTATCTCCTCCTGCTGCCTGCTCCACAAAGCATCTTCTCCTGCTGCCTGGTTCACAAAGCATCTTCTCCTGCTGCCTGCTTCACAAAGCATCTTCTCCTGCTGCCTGCTCCATAAAGTATCTCCTCCTGCTGCCTGCTCCACAAAGCATCTTCTCCTGCTGCCTGGTTCACAAAGCATCTTCTCCTGCTGCCTGCTCCATAAAGTATCTTCTCCTGCTGCCTGCTCCACAAAGCATCTTCTCCTGCTGCCTGCTCCACAAAGTATCTTCTCCTGCTGCCTGCTCCACAAAGCATCTTCTCCTCCTGCCTGCTCCACAAAGTATCTTCTCCTGCTGCCTGGTTCACAAAGCATCTTCTCCTGCTGCCTGCTCCACAAAGTATCTTCTCCTGCTGCCTGCTCCACAAAGTATCTTCTCCTGCTGCCTGGTTCACAAAGCATCTTATCCTGCTGCCTGCTCCACAAAGCATCTTATCCTGCTGCCTGCTCCACAAAGTATCTTCTCCTGCTGCCTTCACAAAGCATCTTCTCCTGCTGCCTGCTCCACAAAGTATCTTCTCCTGCTGCCTGCTCCATAAAGCATCTTCTCCTGCTGCCTGCTCCACAAAGTATCTTCTCCTGCTGCCTGCTCCACAAAGCATCTTCTCCTCCTGCCTGCTCCACAAAGTATCTTCTCCTGCTGCCTGCTCCACAAAGCATCTTCTCCTGCTGCCTGCTCCACAAAGTATCTTCTCCTGCTGCCTGCTCCACAAAGTATCTTCTCCTGCTGCCTGCTCCACAAAGTATCTTCTCCTGCTGCCTGCTCCACAAAGTATCTTCTCCTGCTGCCTGGTTCACAAAGCATCTTATCCTGCTGCCTGCTCCACAAAGCATCTTATCCTGCTGCCTGCTCCACAAAGCATCTTCTCCTGCTGCCTTCACAAAGCATCTTCTCCTGCTGCCTGCTCCACAAAGTATCTTCTCCTGCTGCCTGCTCCACAAAGTATCTTCTCCTGCTGCCTTCACAAAGCATCTTCTCCTGCTGCCTGCTCCACAAAGTATCTTCTCCTGCTGCCTGCTCCATAAAGCATCTTCTCCTGCTGCCTGCTCCATAAAGTATCTTCTCCTGCTGCCTGCTCCACAAAGCATCTTCTCCTGCTGCCTGCTCCATAAAGCATCTCCTCCTGCTGCCTGCTCCACAAAGCATCTCCTCCTGCTGCCTGCTCCACAAAGTATCTTCTCCTGCTGCCTGGTTCACAAAGTATCTTCTCCTGCTGCCTGCTCCACAAAGTATCTTCTCCTGCTGCCTGCTCCAGAAAGTATCTTCTTCTGCTGCCTGGTTCACAAAGCATCTTCTCCTGCTGCCTGGTTCACAAAGCATCTCCTCCTGCTGCCTGCTCCACAAAGCTTGCTTTGGAACCTAAGTTGCTCACTTCACATTTTCCATTAATTTGCAGGGTGTGAAGTGCTGCAGCAGCTATCCCCAGTGTCGCCATTTTTAGAGAACTAGTGCTGCTAGGCCCTGGGTGAATACGTCTGCAGTCTCCAGACACAAGTACCATATGTTGCCACCCACAAATAGGTTAGAAAGTCATTTGACTTTGAGTGATCCACCGGCTGTGTGGCTTGCTTTGTCATTAATTTAGTCATTGTCCAGGCTGTGACTGATTCGTCACAAAGCCAAGTTTCTTCTGCAGGTCAGCCATCCGCTGTTGTCTGTCAGACTGGCAGTGGAGGGCAAGTTACTGCAGTCCTGTTATTCACCTTACACAAACCCTGCTGGTGTGAAATTGTATTTACAGATGGGACACACTGTTCATTGCCGTTTAAGTAGCCATAGTATCCTGCCTATACCAACACGAGGGTCGCAGGTTCGCGCCCCTGTGTTACCTCCGACTTGGTCGGGCGTCCACACAGGCACGATAGGCTGTGTCTGAGGGTGGGAAGCTGGAACGAGGGTATGTGTCCTGGTCGCTTCACTAGCACCTCCTCTGGTCGGTCGGGGCGCTTGTTCAGGGCGGAAGGGAACTGGTGGGAATAGCGTGATCCTCCCACGTGCTACGTCCTGCGGGTGAAGCTCCCCGCCATCAGGTGAAAAGAAGCAGCTGGCAACTGCACATGTCTCAGAGGAAGCATGTGTGTGTCTACGGCTCTCCCCAGATTGGCAGATGGGGTAACGACCGAGGCAGCAGGGGGAATTGGCCAAGTACATTTGGGGAGAAAATGGGGGGAATCAGAAAATTATAATAATTATAATAATAATAATAATAACAACAACAACAACAACAATAATAATAATAATAATACTATTAATATTATTAATAATAATAATAATAATAATTATAATTATAATAATAATAATAATAATAATAATAATAATAATAATAAAAGTAGGCATGGTATTATGGTGTAACATCCAGCATAAAATCATCATGAGAAACACATATAGGAAATATTTGCTCTATAGTGACAGAAGATTTCACTTACAATAACTGTACAAAAGGTCATACGATTATGATCAACAATCACATTAGGTGATTTCAATGGGTTTTGCATCAATGACAGCGTGAAATATTCGGGGCACATACAAAACGTGTGGTGAAATGTATTCTATAGCCTTTCATAATATCCAAATGGCAGTACCGTAGTCCCCCACTGAGATCATCGGCAGTGTCCCTTCTTCTCCAGTGGAACTGGCTCTCCAAGGCTATATGGCAAAACAACAGACTTCTCTCCTCCACCCGCCCCCAACATATTCCCAAGAAATAATTCACCTTCATGAATAATATAATTGTTGCCCAATTAAACAAAACTAAAAGATGCGCATCATTCAAAATGCCTTACAGCAAAAAAAGAAAAGAACATGTGATTAAGGACTGCAGATCAAACAACAAAGATCAAAAACAACTATGTTGCATGCATGTTGTATGCACTTCCACTGCTACAACAAACACAACAGCAGCAAACAGTATAGGCCTATTGATTTTCTCATCAGTGAAACCTGAAGACTGCGCGGCTTAATTGCTTGAGAGAAGACATTAATTAATAGCATTTTGTTTGGCTTGTATGGCAAGCACAATATAGCAAACTGATGAGTCAGATCCGCTCATCAACCTAATGAGGTGTACAGGCATGACACTGTATGGAGATGTCTATATTACAGCACTCTGGCTCTTCTCACTATGTGCTGTTAAAGTGTGAAGGAGGTATTATGTAGTTAGTCATGAGACTGTGTGTAGTTAAAGAGCAACATATCAAGGAGAAAATCCTCGCACTTGATGGGCTCGGATAAATGCTTTTCAGTAGAACATCCTTGTCTCTGTTGTCTCTGGTTGTGTCGAGGCGAGATCTTACTGTAATACAGATGTCATGGTGGAGATGTGGAACAGCTCAAACTACAGCTGGTCTCGTGGCGAGTTTTGGGAGGATGAGTTCATTCGCACTGTTGTCAAACTGGCAGGGCTCGATGGAGCGATTGCCTCATTTCATATATCCTGTCCTGTGTGTGATCACACGTTACCATGGAAACTGATGGATCCCTTACTGCCCCTCCCCCCCCTGAGAATGTATGCCACTTCTCATAGCATTGTTCTATGGATCTGTTTTCTTCTTATGAATGAATTAATATTTACATACGTCGGTTAAGAAAAGAACACAATGACTTATGGTTTATAGTCTGAAATAGAGTCCTGCTGCCTAAGAATTCAGAATACCGTTATAAATATAAAATGTAATAATAATAATGTAATAAATAAATGCTTGCAATTTTATTTTAAAGTGAGATCGTGAACCAATATAAAACACATGCATGACTAATGCAGCTTTAACTTGATTGAGTATGACAAAATATGGCCCTTATATGCAGTATATTATTGTATACTGGATAGGATAATGGTACTTTCCAAGTGGGTGTGTATTATGGTTTAGTCTGCAGGCACAAACAAGCCCCGTCTCTAGTCTGTCCGGCTGGCACAGTTGAGTTCACATGGGGGACTCTCGTTGTTGGTAGTCTGCCTCCACAGCTCTGCCTCTCTGGAGGGCAACTAACACAAAATACCCCGCACCCCCCCCAAACTGACGACCACAGATGCTGTTATGCCTCAATTAGACCGCCTGCACAGCACTCAGACTTGCCCACATGCACGAGCTCCCAAAGAATCTGATTTAGGAACCAGCGCATTACTGTCACGATGCCCATGAAAGCATAGACAGGGGAAGACAACTAAGGACAAGACAGACAGGGGGCAAAAATAACTGGAGCTCTTACATCACATTTGCCGGCTTCCAGCGAGCACACTCCAGAGAAGGTTTGTCTCTCATATGCTGCTGCTGACTCACTAACACTGCAAAGGATGCATGTGCCTTTGTATCTTGCTGATAGGCATCTTTGCTCAAAGGGCAAAGGTTTGTTTTTGTACAGCAGTACTGGCTGCCTCAGCATCTTTTCATGAATACACCTCTCTGTTAGCCTACCTCTGTGACCTTTAGCAACACCCAGTGCCACATCAGTCACGCAAAGGTTATATGTACTAATGATTGAAAATAGATGGTTCATACATTCATTTAGATGTACAAAGAATGAGGGGGAAAAAAACAACTGGCAATTTTGCACAATTGCATGCATTCGTTACCTCTCATTACCATGTTAGACTGAATAAGGCCCTGAGCAGCCTTACAGTAGGACGAGGGGGGAAGGGGGGGGCGGTGAAGGTAAGCTGCCTTTTAAATTTCATAAGTTGAACCTTCGATTCCTGTAATTAAGTTTTTGGTTACAAGATAATAACTCTTAACTCAGCAAACTGAGAGATGATTTCCACAGGAGTAAATGGCTCTATGCCGACACCATGTGGTAGCTAAGGCAAATTACATCTGAGGTTTTTTAGATGCGACAGCAGCGACACC
Source organism: Poromitra crassiceps (assembly GCF_964638095.1). Classification (NCBI taxonomy): domain Eukaryota; kingdom Metazoa; phylum Chordata; class Actinopteri; order Beryciformes; family Melamphaidae; genus Poromitra; species Poromitra crassiceps. The sequence continues at coordinate 4,611,490 of NC_139629.1, forward strand.
TCTCTTGTGCCCTGAGCAGGTCCTGACCCTGCTTGAACCACCTGTAACACACAAGCACCTAATCTCTACATAAAAGACACATACATGAAACTGGTTCACTGTCGCAGCAGACGTGCAGAGTATTTTGAGGTGGGCTTTTTGGTTGGTGGATCACAACCATCAAATGTGGAAATTATTTCAATAACTTGTTAGTTAAATAACAGATTGATCAATGTACATCCTACATGTTACGACCATGATAAAGTCTAGGGCAAACAGGTGTAACATAAAAAGGTCTAGGAACAAAGAGAGATGAACTGAGTTGAAAATGATCAAACAAGGATTTATTTTAAGCAAGAGATTTAAAGCACAGGAAGCCAGTAGCTTCAGGGTGGCCAAAAGCCCAACAGATTTACATGGAAAATAAAGCAAACTACACTGAAACAAAAACACAATTCTACCCTCCCTAGCCTACAAAAAACAGGAGAAAAGGGGGGATGAAAATAAAGGGCAGCACACCCCTACAGGGCTTCCTGAGTTAGTATTTAACAAAACAAAAAGAAAACAAAACTGGAATCGAACCCAGGGTCAAGAAATACAGCAACAGTAGCTAGTGGGAATAGGCCAGAAACCAGCTACAGTGTCAATACCAGGTCTATCAACAGGCCTCTAAGAACACAGGCATTAACAGGAAAAAGGCCAATCAAGATAATGTTCAACATCAAGCTGAGAGCAAAAAGAAGAGACAGCAGACGAGCTAACAGCGAATAACAAAGAGCTGCAGTCTCAAGTGTGCACACGGAGCAAGTGCTGGCTGTCGAAGTGGCAGAAGGCCCAGCCCTGGAGTCTCCCTGATTTCTTCTGCTGGCTTGATTGAAACCAGCTCCAGGTGAGGGCTCCTCAAAGTAATCAGTCAATCAGAGGGGGGGGGGGGGCGTGTCTGGAATAGAGACAGAGGTGAGAGAATGCAACACACAAACCAAACCCAAGGCCAGGCTCTGACCAAGGCCGTAACACTACATAAGAAAGTTAAAGATATGAATCTTATTAATGGTAGCGTACCCTATGTCAGACTTGGAAAAGTTAATTAGTGGCATTTGTTGAAGTTTACAACTGTAAATTGATACCCAACCCAGAAATATTGGAGACTTTAGTGGCCTCATTCCAATGCATTAAAATAGAGAAAAGTACTTTGAACCAAAATAACATATATGATCTTATTATAATAACATGTCTGTCTATGTGAGTGTGTGAGCAGAATTGTGTTCGGCCACAGCCAAAGGCATAGAGTTGATTTAAAAAGTGGTGGGGACATTTCACAGGGGGTCCACAGACCCCCTATAGGGGGGCCCGGGGGCATGCACCCCTCGAACATTTTTTTTAAAACATTTTAAAGTAAAATGCTTAATGATGCTGAATGATTAATTATCTAATTAGGGCCGATTTTTGTCCTAATTACCTAATGATATGATGTCACTCGAGCAATGATGACATCATCTGGTGACATCGATGACATCATCATTGAGCACAGTTAAGCATAGTGGTTGCAGTATTATCCAGAATAGACAACACAGTTTAATAACAATGTAGCAGTAGTAGAGTACTATCTACAAATAAATACAGCCTAAATATAAACAGAGTGGAGCAAACAGACTGGAATCAACAGTGCCAACAATCAAAACAACATTAAGAAATACAAATAATGCTTGATGACACATCAGTGTACAATATATGGTTTGATATATGGATATATGGTTTACAACAACAACAACAACAATAATAGCAGTAATAATAACAAGGAAAATCATAATAAAGAAAATATTGTTACATAAAACCCCCAGCCCTCACCCCACCCTCCCCAAATAACCCAGACATATAACCCTTTATTACAGTCAAGTCAATTTCAGTCAAGAACTTTATATCCTTATGTACTACATCACATGATACTACATACAGTACATACACATCATAAGCATCCTATACTAGGCCGCCATCTATTGGCTTTGGTACCACGTCCACGTCATGTCACCTTCTACTCTATAGAGCAGGGGTGCCCAAATTATTTCTCATGAAGGGCCAAAACTCAATCTGGGTGGAGGGCCGAGGGCCAAAAATAAACATTGTGGAATTACATTAAAATGTATTGTGTTTTATAGAAAATTAACATTCTAAATCTAAAATAACATTTCAATACAATAATCTACTTTTTATCCGTTTGGTAATTGTAATAATTTGCAATTGGTTATATATATTTAAAAAAACATTTGCATTTGTGGGGAGCTTAAACATTTAATCAGTAAACACCCAGTTAAAAACAGTTGTATTTTCCACCTTTGTAATCAAGAGAGAAATTTGACTGAATTCACAACTTGAAAAATCCTCAAGGTACTTTGAAAATCAGTTTCGTAGTGGCGACGTATATTGTACTCTTTCAAAACAGCCACTCTCTGTCTGCAAATGAGACAAACCGCTGTTGAATTTACTTCGGGAAAAAAAATACTCGTCTTGCCACTCCATCCTAAACTTTCTTTTGTCAGTGTGCCACTGCTGTGATCGATGATCTGTCCATCTTGCTGAGCTGGTGTAAAGCCAGTGACTGGGGAGGGATCAAATATCAGAGCTCACCCCCCAACCAGGTGATTCAGCCAACCAATCAGGAGCAATCAATCCTCAGATAGCAATGCCTCACACCCGTGTCATAGAGTCGGGGAGAGAGAATACCAGCTGCACAAAATTAACGTTAATCGTAGATAGAAGAGTCCCGACATCTCCATTCAGGCGCGGACTGCATAATCGGGCACGTCGGGCAACTGCCCGGTGGCCTGGCCTGCAAAAAAAAAAAATTTTTTTTACCCCCAAATCCGTGGCGGGCCAAAAAAAAAAGAGCCCACGAGTAGAAGGTGACATCACGTGATGTCACCTTCTACTCTATAGAATAGGGGGGTACCATATAATAGATGTATGCAACTGCAAAGCAATTTACAGCCTCCGTAGCGTATCCAGTGACATAAAACAAAAGTGCATCCAGAATTTGTATGTCATAGAAAGTCTTTTAAAGGGTTTTACAGTATACTGTTCATTAAAAAAAAAATATATATATATAAGATTTATATATATAGCTACGGCCTCGCCCGCTGTGCATGCTCGCATATGCAGCTCGGCTGCTGTGCGGCCTCGCCCATAGCTCGGCTGCCGCGTGGCCTCGCCTGCTCTGTTGGCATGTGCAGCGCACAATTGCGCAACTTCGCATCACTGATGACATCACTCACTGATGACATCACAATTGCTCGAGTGACCATCACTGATCACATCATGGAGTGCTGGAGTGACATCACTCAGCGCACAATTGCACAACTTCGCATGTCATAGACATTGTGACATCATCAGTGACATTATTACGGACCAAAATCATCACAAATCTCACATTGTGGGACAAAAAATGTGGGACAAAAAATGGAAACAGACACAGAACCCAACATCACTGAATATATATTCAATGAGACTACATTTTTCAGTTGTGTTTTGTTATAATTTAGATATAGATAATGTTGCAGAGTTGGCTCCAAATGTGCAAAATACTGTGGATATAATGACTTCCCACAATGTGAAGTCAAATGAGATGAAGTTCATCAAAAAAGGACAGAAAAAGCAAAAACTAAAGATAATAGATATTAGATAATGAGTATTACAACAAGGTCACAAGCTCCATGAAATGGACCTGGAGCTTATTTGTGCGTGTATGCCTGTGTATGTGTGTGTGTGTGTGTGTGTGTGTGTGTGTGTGTGTGTGCGTGTGCGTGTGCGTGTGCGCGTGTGCGCGTGTGCGCGTGTGCGTGCGTGCGTGCGTGCGTGTGTGTGTGTGTGCATGTACGTGCGTGTGTGTGGGTGTGTGGGTTATAACCATAGTCAGTTCCAGGCCATCGGTCTCTCTTTTATTTACTGGTACCATGAAAAAACATCAGTATAAGTTTGTGGCTGGCCTTTTTACTTCATAGTGATTCACCAAAACAGAGACTGTTAACATATAAAATATATATACTGTATATATATAAGTGCATGTTAAACAGAAGAGGGCAGTGTTGACCATGAAACAGTCACAGTCTCCAACCCAAAAGAATCCAAGGCTTGCAGAACTATTGTCAGTTGTAATGGTTTGACTGTGTATAACTCCATGAATCTTAACCAGGAATTGTTGAAATTATCTTTTTTAATTTTTTGAAAATGTTCAAAGTTAAAATAAGCACTGTTTTTCTTTAGGACTGCTCAAGTTTATGTTTTAATGTATAGCCCATACACTGAATCATGCAGAACACCTTCATGACATCTGTACTAGGACTTAACACTATGAAAGGCTGGATATATGGATGAAAACACACTGACAACAAGCATCCTACTGTAACTCAGGCTCGATATACATTTCCCAGCTGGAGGCTTTGATGCTGGACATCTCCAGACTGAATTGTGTGGACAGAGCAAACACGTGGGACCAGTGATATGAAGCATCATTGTTGTTTTGCCATGCATGACAGTGTCAGATTACCACAGCGAGGATTAACAGAACAGCATTGTAAGCCTGCCTAGGCACTTGTAGACAGACATAATAAGACAAAAGACATACAGAGAGAGAGAGGGAGAGAGAGAGAGAGAGGGAGAGAGAAATAAATTTTCAACGTGTGACTAGTTATTGTATGTTGTTCTTTGTTTTGTATGAACATATTTCAGTAGTATTTGACTAATAATGTTCTATTGTATCAGCATGTCTGTATTGCATCATGTTATAGGCTACCGTCGCTACGCTATGCTAATGCCGTGTAACTCCCTAGTGGCTGTGATTCATAGTGAAGAAAGTGTGTTCAGAAGCAGAGTGGACTTTGAAGTTGTCTCTCCACTGAAGAAAGGTGGAAGGTGTTAAAAGTCATTCAGAAGTGTGGCTCTGATGATAGCAAAGGGGGAAATGGCGGCATACCTATGTAACATTCATATCATTTGAATTATGAATCAGAGTGAGGAAAAGTCTACGTCGATGAATATTTAAAAGATACCGTGTACAGATCATCATATTGACAATGGGAGAATACTAATGTCTGAGTCTGATTAGAGGTTAAGCAGAATGATAACTGCATAATTTATTTTTATTCTTGCATTTTTATGCCTTTTGAGTTGTCTTTTCTTTTTAGGTTCTTTGTGTCGTTTTGTGTGTGTGTGCTGAAAATATGAATAGATTGAAGCACCGCATGCAAATGAGGGTAAATTGGTGTCACCTGTGATTTGCATGTCAAAGAAATGTAATCATTATATTTCCCCTTTTATTATCAATATACCTATTTAACCTTTGTTCTCTTTCTTTTGGTCTGGCAGACGTTACCTGGTGATGATAAGTAGGAGTCTTTAATGTTCAAGGCTCCTTCCCACAGCAGTTGATACACACACAGACAGAGTGCTCCTTGTCCCCACTGACACACAAATTGTCCCACAATCTGTTCAATTGAATGTTGAATTTAACTCGTTTGGAACCGGGGGGCAGAGTTACATGCTTTTGTATCACTCAAACTCCTCTCTCTGGTGGAATGTGCTTATAGTATTTCAGAGAGAGAGAGAGAGAGAGAGAGAAAGAGAGAGAGAGAGAGGAAGAGGGAGAGTGGGAGGGAGAGTCCATGCAGGTGAGAGTGTCTAACAGTGAGGAAATCAATATGATGTAAATTATTAAGAGCTCAGGAATGCGTCTGACCCCTACTGTCTTGCGGCGGCGCTGCGCTGTGAAGGTTCTGGCAGGTGGACGCGGGCCTGGACTCTCCCTCTAACACTCATTAGTGGCTGCGTGTTGAGTGGGAAGGCAGGGATCACAGCGGGGAAGTGATGGCCCAGGCCTGCCCAGGCCCTCTCACAGCCCGGCTCAGCCTTGGCTCAGGCTCGTCCAGCCTCTCCCTGGAAGCTCATTAGTAAGAGCACTGATGCATAAGAGCTAGTCATTAGCCGGCTCCCCCCCCCCCCCCCCCCCTCCGCCCATCTTCATCCACCCCCCCCCCCCTCGTCTTCATCCACCCCCCCCCCCCCTCGTCTTCATCCACCCCCCCCCTCGTCTTCACCCCCCCCCCCCCCCCCCGACACCCTGTCTGATCCTGAAGACCGGTGGCAGCGCCGGTTTAAAAGACGAGAGAAGTCCACATTACCGCAGGTACTCGAGACATATGGATATGAGAACAGACAATGGTAGCCATCAGAAAAGGCTTTTTCTTTTTCCCCCTTAGTCAATTTGGAGTGAGGCTCTCTTCAAATGGAGTCCATCCGTAGCCCTTCAAAGCAAAGAGTAAACATTAGCGCTTGACCAGGACTTTGTGGGGCTGAGCAGGCCCCTCTCTTCCTCCGTACGGTTGCTTTTGATCTGGGGTATTTGCTCTTGCTGCTGGCCAGATCCCCCTCAGCACCTGATGGTTGCCCGGTCTCAGTAAATAAGACGTGGGGGCCCAGGCCCAGGCCCAGGCCCGGGTAAATAAGCTCTCTGGTGTGCTGGGCGTGCCTGGCAGCGGGGTGAGCGCTGGTCCACAGGCCTCCGGAGACACGCCCCCCCCCTTCCTTTTTCTATCTCTGGCTGTTTAATTCTCTTATCCTCTCTCCCTCTAACGTACTCCCTGTTCCCTCCCTATACCACAACCCACCACCCTTTCACACACACACACACACACACACACACACACGCACACACACACACACACACACACGCACGCGTGCACACACACACGCACGCACGCACACGCACGCACACATGCACACATGCACACACACACGCAGACCTCTCTCTCAGCAGGCAAGCTGATTAATGTTAGCCAGTTATTCTCATGAACATTTATGGCTTCTAAAGCACTTATAACAGGACCCATGTGTGTGTGTGTGTGTGTGTGTGTGTGTGTGTGTGTGTGTATGTTATAACAGGACCCGTGTGTGTGTGTGTGTGTGTGTGTGTGTGTGTGTGTGTGTGTGTTATAACAGAACCAGTGTGTGTGTGTGTGTGTGTGTGTGTGTGTGTGTGTGTGTTATAACAGGACCTGTGTGTGTGTGTGTGTGTGTGTGTTCTAACAGGACCCTTGTGTGTGTGTGTGTGTGTGTGTGTGTGTGTGTGTGTGTTATAACAGCACCTGTGTGTGTGTGTGTGTGTGTGTGTGTGTGTGTGTGTTATAACAGGACCCGTGTGTGTGTATGTGTGTGTGTGTGTGTGTGTTATAACAGGACCTGTGTGTGTGTGTGTGTGTGTGTGTGTGTGTGTGTGTGTGTGTGTGTGTGTGTGTGTGTGTGTGTGTGTTTTATAACAGGACCCGTGTGTGTGTATGTGTGTGTGTGTGTGTGTGTGTGTGTTATAACAGGACCTGTGTGTGTGTGTGTGTGTGTGTGTGTGTGTGTGTGTGTGTGTGTGTGTGTGTGTGTGTGTGTGTGTGTGTGTGTGTGTTATAACGGGACCCATGTGTGTCCAACATCAATGGGATTGATTGGATCACTTAGCTATGCCAATTCAGGCAGATTGGTCAAATGAAAAGGAAACAAAGCATTTCAGATTGCCAGCATGTTAGATTGTCCCTCATCCTTTTGTCAACACTGCACCCAAGGTTATATTCATGCTTTTTCATAAGATTAAATTACGCCTGAAGTCTCTGCAGCACATTAACCACTATTAGAATTTAAAGATCCTGTAATTAAAAGTGTTTGCACATCACATATGATCAAGCTTGCCTCTCCAAGGAACAGCTTGGCATTTAGTGAGACATTAAATGTCATAAAGATAAATGATGATGATAGCACCTGCAATAATGTAATTACTTTCACAATGGTAATCTTCCAAGCCACAAACAAATGGATTTCATATCCTGCAAAAAGATGAAACAATTTAACACCGTGCCTGATTATTAAAACACAAAGTGGCCATAGGGGACCCGCAAAATATTGTAGTCTTGATGTCTCTGAAGCAACATTATGTGAAGTCTGCTTGATGCTTTCAGCTATAGTCTGAACAAAAGCTTACTCCAACCTTTAGTTCATGACATAACTCCACGTCCTAGTGAGTGCTTCTTGTTCAACAGTTGGAATAATGGTTGAATGTGCTTTGAGCGGTGGAGTGGGCTACAGCAGCTAGATAAGTAGACACGTTTATGCACTATGATGTCTTTCAAAAACAAACAAAGAAATCAAAAACAAACAAAACAAACAAAAACAAAAACAAACAAAACAAACACAGGACAGACAAGTCCGTCTTTAGGCGGCGTTCACACCCAACGCACTTTTGGAGCTGCCAGCACCTTTCTGCAATTCATCCTCTATGTATGTAAGGACGCGCTCCTCGCTCTGGGCGTTTTAAGCTGAAAAAAGTTGAATATTTGGAGATAAAGCGCGCTGCTCGTCTTTTCACTCTTCCTACCTCTTCTCCTCCCAGAGGGATCCTCAACCTCCGCTGCTGCCAGAATTGGCAATAATCTGGCTCTCATGTTGACAGTGAACAACATCAAACAGACAAAACCAGCTGGCTACCGACCGTGTGGTCGTTGTGTTCTGATCTGTACTGCACGCGACTACAGGGGAAAACAAAACAAAGCACACAAAAAACCGCTCATTGCGCTGTGTTTTGTGCACAATGGAAGCGCTCTCAACATGATTTCCATAGCGTTCTTACTGAAAAAAGCACGTTGGGTGTGAACGCGTCCTTATTCGTCACAGACGACCACCACAACGCATGCAGGTGCCGACACACATACACACACACACACACACACACATACACACACGCACACACACACACACACACACACACACACACACACACACACACACACGCAGTTTACAGAGGCGCCAGGCTCGTCCTCTATCCTCAGGGCAGGCCGGGAGCGGTGGGCAGCTTTTTTCCTCTCAGCGCCCGCGGACCAACTTCCTCTCAGCCGTCGCTGGTCAGGCAACGATCTTCTACAGGTTTTTTAGTGGAGGGTTCATATTGATGTTATGGAGGAACCCCCAGGGGAGCACAGGGAGAACATGCAAACTCCACACAGAAAGGCCCTTTCACCAAATAGCCCACCTGGGCAGTGGGCACTGAGAACATTGGGGGGAGGGTGAGGGACACACACCCTCAGCACCCACAGCATCCCACGCGGGAATCGAACCCAGGACCTTCTAGCGGTGAGCCGACAGCGTGCTACCACTGCGCCACCCGTGTCCCGCCCAGTCAGCGTAAACGAGGGATTTGCCTTTGTGGAAGTTTACCGAGTCAAATCTCATCAGCCTAATGTGATCTGGCGCTGGCCATGCTGGATCCCCCTCATGCCAATTAATCCAGGTTGTAGCTCGCACAGCCTCCCGCTGACCCACTCACATCCATTGTTGATGGTTTCTGGGCTGCCGGAGCCCCCAAACCTCCTTGTTAGAGCCAAAAACCACAAGAAGCCCAGTAGCCCACCGCCTCGTTCGGCCCCATCATATTGTGTGTTGATGGCCAGCAATTAGGCTGAGGAAGCGACATGGCTATTGCGATGGTTGCACGGGCGCTGCTGTCGGCTCACACGCCAGCCCCAACCGCTCGACAATGTTTGTTAACCCCTCGGGGTCACGACTGATTCACTGGCGCAGGCAGGAAAAACAAGATTCATGTAGCACAAATCAATAGGACTTTTACCACGGTGGAGCGTCACTCCGTCCGTGCGCTTCTGTCTATCAGCCTCACATGAGCCTAATGTGTTGTTATTCCTGCTTAAACCCAGCCGGTGATCAATCTGTTGGCGGGCCAAGACGGTGAGAAGCAGCAAGCTGCCCCCTGATTGGTTGGGGAATACACATGGCAACGTGCAGGGCATCGCTGTCGGTGGGAAACCTT
>NC_139629.1:4626315-4631315 GCF_964638095.1 Poromitra crassiceps
CCTGTGAGCACAGGGTATACCAAATCTGTACTTACAGGGTAAGTACACGGGGTACAAGAAGTGAATTTACCCTGTAAGTACAGGCATAGATATTATGTTACTATAGATGGGTCACCGCAATTCTAACAAATGGTAGCAGCAAGTCTCCTAAATGGGCGTGGTCAACCATTGGCTCAGACCTGCCGAAAAGTCTCCTAAGTGGGCGTGTCCGTGGAAAAACATGGGAAAAGCCCACGTGATAAAAAGACAGGAAGTGAGTTGAAGTTGGGCGCTCTTGCTTGAATCCCATCGTCTTTGGTACAGGGTACCAAATCTGTACTTACAGGGTAAGTATGGGGTACCAAATCTGTACTTACAGGGTAAGTACAGGGTACCACACCAACAAGATCTGTATACTTACAGGGTAAGTATGGGGTACCACACCTGTACTAACAGGGTAAGTACAGGGTACAAGAAGTGAATTTGCCCTCTAAGTACAGGTGTGCTACACCGTACTTACCCTGTAAGTACAAATTTGGTACCCTGGTACTTACAGGGTAATTTGCCGGCTGTATTCTAAAGTGTTACCGAACATTTCAGTCCTCAATCACAGAACGCTACTTCCTGGTCACGGCTAGCGGCCTGGTTCTCCATGGCTCGAATCGCCAGTTAGGTTTAGGCAAGTAAAACAACAGTTTTACTTGCAACAAAAGCAACTTGTTTGGGGTTAGGGTTATGATTTGGGTCGGGATTCGAACCAGCTCTCTCATGACGAGAAAGTTGCAAGCTGGGAACGCTACGGGTCCACCACTCCAGCCCATTCTCCCTACCGCGACTTTGACTTAAACCTCAGACTGTCTTGGCGTCCGGGTAGTGTAGCGGTAGATTCCCTGCCTACCAATACGAGGGTCGCAGGTTCACGCCCCCGTGTTATCTCCGGCTTCGTCGGGCGCCCATACAGGCACAATTGGCTGTGTTTGCAGGTGCGAAGCCGGATTGAGGGTATGTGTCTTGGTCGCTGCACTAGCGCCTCCTCTGGTCAGTCGGGGGGCCTGGTCGGGGCGGAAGGGAACTGGTGGGAATAGCGTGATCCTCCCACGTGCTTTGTCCTGCCGGTGAAGCTCCCCCTGTCAGGTGAAAAGAAGTGGCTGGCAACTGTGCATGTGTCGGAGGAAGCATGGTGCTAGTCTACGGCTCTCCCCAGATCGGCAGAGGGTGGAGCAGTGACCGGGCAGTAGGGGGGGAAATTGGGCAATTACAATTGGGGAGAAAATGGGGGGAAATCTAAAAAAATAAAATAATAATAATACATGTGTAGTCGCCAGTCGCTTCTTTTCACCTGACAGCGAGGAATTTCAAATAACAAAAACAAAAAAACAAACCCAGACTGTCTTTACGTTCTTCTTCGTTATGTATAACTATAACCTTAATTATTCACCCATCTAGAAATGTGAAATCCTATGTATTTTTGTTCAGAAATGTTTATATTCTACATACTGTAGGCCTATTATATGTGAATTGTAAAAACATACTGTAGGTTTTTGGTTGTTTTGTTGTATGTTATACAATGCAAACATGTTATTCTGCCATCTGGGCTGTAGTAGCCTATAGCTTTACACATCACAAAGCCATGTGTATGGCCGTGTGATTACCATATTCAATGTTTGTTGTGCAGTAATGTGTTGTGGAAGTTGATGCATGAAGAAATATAGCTTCCAGTTGAACAGGATGCAGGAAATGTTCTTTTCAACCTCGGGGGAGGTAGCTGTTTGTTTGCTTCTCTATTTGGGCTGCGGTGTAAGGAGGGCAGGGCTGATGTTGGGGGAGCGAGCAGTCAGAGAGGTGAGAAGGGAACAGCATGCTTGAAAATAAACACACAACATTGATTATATCGTCTTTAAACAGACACCCAAAGCTGACTTTGACTGCTGTTTACCTGACACCAAGGAAGCTGTTAGACTGTTCCACTCTGCATTTCATTCTGCTGCCTTTGCTGCCCCCCGGTACATCTAAGGTGCACGACCTGTTCCCGCCCCTAATTTTCCCCATCACATTCAGAGCAGACCTGCCAACGGTCAGCTTCATTACAGCCAATATCTCAAATCACCTCTCGTGTGTTTTCCCACCAGTTTGGAGCCGGCTCTCCGCTCAATCGCAGTCATCTAAATGTTCCTGCAGCTGATTGCGGGTGCAGGTGGTAATACATTATGGGACTGAGACAGCCGGTGGTGCACAGTGCTGAAAGACCTCTCTCCATTGACACTAAGTTCCCCCTCGCATTCAGAGGCATGTCGTCCTAATTAGGCCAACGGTTTTGACTGTGGCCATATTCATATTCATATTCATATGGGACAGCTCACTTTAAGTTGTGCAACAAGGTGATTCTACGTTACATATACCGCGCCGGGGCCAATAGATTATGCCACGGCTTAGGGAATTTCGAGAGGAAATTGTACATTAATGAAAGCGGAGAATGACTGCAGAGAAGAATGTGGACAGGGTTATTGCTCATTTTATCTCCATCATAGCAGACCCCCAGTCTTGGACCTCATATATATCATATGAGCTGAAAGATATACCTTATAGAAAGTTCACGTGCTAAACCACAGTTAGGAAGACGGAGACCACAGTAGCATCAGAAGGAAAATACTGGAGCACTCAGGTCGTCTTTAGATGGTTTATTATAAGGTGCAGATCAAACACTGACGTTTGGACACTTGCTCTTCTTCAGAGTGAGTTTGCATTAGATTCACAGTGTGTTTGAATGAGGAGCAGAGGGGAGGAGCAAGCAATCTGCAAGCTGGCTGCCAAATCATACAAGCAATCATCCAATACAACTTACCACCACATTAACAGACCAGCAAAGAATTCAGTATTAACTGTCAGATGCAAAAATATATATAGCAGCAAGATGACAGATGCATTAAAACCAACAATGGTTAGAAAAAGACCTTTGAAAAAGTTCAGGAGGTAAATCACTCAACCGGGGTTTTACCAGGTTACAGAATACAAGGAAAATACAGTTATTATAGTAAAGTAGATTTAACCTCAAAGACAAACCAACATAGAAATCGGTAGTTTGTCAACTGCAAAAAATACAGCAGATTGACCAATGTATGTTAAAAACAATATAATGGTAAAGTGCAATTATAGAAAACAGGACAGGTTAAGTAAAAATATACCAGTTTTTTTTCTTCTCTCGAGGCAGGGCAAAGATTTGCATGAATCTGGTCTTATTATTTCACGTGCATGGCTCAATAAAAAGAAGGGTGGTATTTTACAGTGCTGTATATTGTCAAATCAAAGGGCTAGGTTCAATTTTGATGAAAACAACTTATCTCTGCGTTTGAACCACAGTGAGTTCCCAGTGCGTCTCTCCATCTCTTCAATGATGAGCTCTTCTCTTCTCGCAGGTAAAAGCTTCAGAAAGCCCTCGGCCACATTTCCATCCTAGCTTCCAGCAGTGTGAGTGCTGTGACAGCCTCTTGGGGGCAAGGGGATTATTGAGATCAGGCCTCCCCCAGCTCTATGCCTCTGGCCCCAGCCAGCCGAGCCTGCTCCTGCAGCCCCCCAGTGCCTTCCAGAGCAGCCCACCAGGCGCACAGAGAGCAAAGAGGCACCAGGGACCCCTCTAATTGTCCATGCTTTGGGCGGCTCTCTGGCAAGCCAGCATGAAGGAGGAAGGCCCCCGGTCCCACGGCTGTCCCACAGCTCCCCGCTCAGGCTCTTACTCACACATTCTGAGGAACTGCACTCGTCTGCTTTGAGCTTCTAACAGTCTAAAATACAACGGTAAAGTCTGTGAAAAAGTCTGCTTTCAGTCAGCTGCCAGTGTTATGAGTGAAACTTGTCACATGTTAAAGTTCTCAAACGATGCATGTGAGTAGAATTCAGGGTAGTGTAAAATTCAGGTAATATGATATCATAGCATTTGCAAAATTACTACGGGTGAAAACTAGCTTCGGCTAATCCCGGCATATTTACTGTTGACATGTATAGAGATGATTCTGTATGTGTAAACTGTTTTATTGATGTGCACTGTCCTGTCCAACTAAACATTAAACATTAAACATACATATATATATATATATATATATATATATATATATATATATATAATGTCTTGGAGGTATGGTTCTTCAAAAGATCCAAGAGAAGCTGCTGTTAACCTACTAGGGAGAGCCTGAGGAACTGGGGAGGCCATGGCTGCTGGCAATTCGATGAGGACTGACAAGGCCACCCATACAAAGGAAGGGGCAGCCTAGAGTCATCCAGTGGGGGGAGGGGAGGCAAATGAACACACACACACACACACACACACACACACACACACACACACACACACACAAACACACACACGCGCACACACACACACACACACACACACACACACACACACACACACACACACACACACACACACAAACACACACACACACACACACACACACACATTCCTTTGATGCCTCCTGCTTGATACGTTTCCCTTCGTAGCATAATAATCATTTATGAAATGTGATACTTGCAACCTTGCAATTAATCTAAGCGCATCCCATAGAGGGACGGCCATGCTTGTGTGTGTCTATTCTTGGATGCACTGCTCACAGCACAGCATTCCCTCCATGTTCAGTGTATGTTTGACAGAGATGATAGCTGAAGAAAGCTTAGCTAAAATCACAACAGCAGAGTAATGCAGGAAGAAGTGACCTGACAAGGTGGAAAACAGTAGCAGCTAACGCACATCACCTTTCTAATTGCGCGATCAACCGAACGGAACTAAAAGTAATTATAAAGCACACAATAACATTTAGGTATGCATGCCATTTTGACGAGTGACAAATCCCCACAATTAATCTATGTTTATTAGCAACATACACATTGCACAATATCCTCAGCCATCTAATTAATGTGATTTAATTGTGTTCATTCTGATTCCCCATTTATATTTTAAATTGTTAGCAGAAAAAACACCTGGTAGCTGGCCAACTCTCCATCAAAAACACATGCTTGTGTGAAGACCA
>NC_139629.1:4636315-4646315 GCF_964638095.1 Poromitra crassiceps
TATACCCACACTGTGTGCTAAAGACACAGCAGCACGCTGAAGTCACATGGCACCTATACCCACACTGTGTGCTAAAGACACAGCAGCACGCTGAAGTCACATGGCACCTATACCCACACTGTGTGCTAAAGACACAGCAGCACACTGAAGTCACATGGCACCTATACCCACACTGTGTGCTAAAGACACAGCAGCACACTGAAGTCACATGGCACCTATACCCACACTGTGTGCTAAAGACACAGCAGCAGGCTGAAGTCACATGGCACCTATACCCACACTGTGTGCTAAAGACACAGCAGCACGCTGAAGTCACATGGCACCTATACCCACACTGTGTGCTAAAGACACAGCAGCACACTGAAGTCACATGGCACCTATACCCACACTGTGTGCTAAAGACACAGCAGCAGGCTGAAGTCACATGACACCTATACCCACACTGTGTGCTAAAGACACAGCAGCACACTGAAGTCACATGGCACCTATACCCACACTGTGTGCTAAAGACACAGCAGCAGGCTGAAGTCACATGGCACCTATACCCACACTGTGTGCTAAAGACACAGCAGCAGGCTGAAGTCACATGGCACCTATACCCACACTGTACGTGCTAAAGACACAGCAGCACGCTGAAGTCACATGGCACCTATACCCACACTGTGTGCTAAAGACACAGCAACACGCTGAAGTCACATGGCACCTATACCCACACTGTGTGCTAAAGACACAGCAGCACACTGAAGTCACATGGCACCTATACCCACACTGTGTGCTAAAGACACAGCAGCACGCTGAAGTCACATGGCACCTATACCCACACTGTGTGCTAACGACACAGCGGCACACTGAAGTCACATGGCACCTATACCCACACTGTGTGCTAAAGACACAGCAGCACGCTGAAGTCACATGGCACCTATACCCACACTGTGTGCTAAAAACACAGCAGCACACTGAAGTCACATGGCACCTATACCCACACTGTGTGCTAAAGACACAGCAGCACACTGAAGTCACATGGCACCTATACCCACACTGTGTGCTAAAGACACAGCAGCACACTGAAGTCACATGGCACCTATACCCACACTGTGTGCTAAAGACACAGCAGCACACTGAAGTCACATGGCACCTATACCCACACTGTGTGGTAAAAACACAGCAGCACACTGAAGTCACATGGCACCTATACCCACACTGTGTGCTAAAGACACAGCAGCACACTGAAGTCACATGGCACCTATACCCACACTGTGTGCTAAAGACACAGCAGCACACTGAAGTCACATGGCACCTATACCCACACTGTGTGCTAAAGACACAGCAGCACACTGAAGTCACATGGCACCTATACCCACACTGTGTGCTA
Source organism: Poromitra crassiceps (assembly GCF_964638095.1). Classification (NCBI taxonomy): domain Eukaryota; kingdom Metazoa; phylum Chordata; class Actinopteri; order Beryciformes; family Melamphaidae; genus Poromitra; species Poromitra crassiceps. The sequence goes on from NC_139629.1 coordinate 4,637,688, forward strand.
AAAACACAGCAGCACACTGAAGTCACATGGCACCTATACCCACACTGTGTGCTAAAGACACAGCGGCACACTGAAGTCACATGGCACCTATACCCACACTGTGTGCTAAAGACACAGCGGCACACTGAAGTCACATGGCACCTATACCCACACTGTGTGCTAAAGACACAGCGGCACACTGAAGTCACATGGCACCTATACCCACACTGTGTGCTAAAGACACAGCGGCACACTGAAGTCACATGGCACCTATACCCACACTGTGTGCTAAAGACACAGCAGCACACTGAAGTCACATGGCACCTATACCCACACTGTGTGCTAAAGACACAGCAGCACACTGAAGTCACATGGCACCTGTACCCACACTGTGTGCTAAAGACACAGCAGCATGCTGAAGTCACATGGCACCTATACCCACACTGTGTGCTAAAGACACAGCAGCACGCTGAAGTCACATGGCACCTATACCCACACTGTGTGCTAAAGACACAGCAGCACACTGAAGTCACATGGCACCTATACCTACACTGTGTGCTAAAGACACAGCAGCACACTGAAGTCACATTGCACCTATACCCACACTGTGTGATAAAGACACAGCAGCACACTGAAGTCACATGGCACCTATACCCACACAGCACGCTGAAGTCACATGGCACCTATACCCACACTGTGTGCTAAAGACACAGCAGCACACTGAAGTCACATGGCACCTATACCCACACAGCACGCTGAAGTCACATGGCACCTATACCCACACTGTGTGCTAAAGACACAGCAGCACACTGAAGTCACATGGCACCTATACCCACACTGTGTGCTAAAGACACAGCAGCACGCTGAAGTCACATGGCACCTATACCCACACTGTGTGTGCTAAAGACACAGCAGCACACTGAAGTCACATGGCACCTATACCCACACACTGTGTGCTAAAGACACAGCAGCACACTGAAGTCACATGGCACCTATACCCACACTGTGTGGTAAAGACACAGCAGCACACTGAAGTCACATGGCACCTATACCCACACACTGTGTGCTAAAGACACAGCAGCACACTGAAGTCACATGGCACCTATACCCACACTGTGTGGTAAAGACACAGCAGCACGCTGAAGTCACATGGCACCTATACCCACACAGTGTGCTAAAGACACAGCAGCACACTGAAGTCACATGGCACCTATACCCACACACTGTGTGCTAAAGACACAGCAGCACACTGAAGTCACATGGCACCTATACCCACACTGTGTGCTAAAGAAACAGCAGCACGCTGAAGTCACATGGCACCTATACCCACACTGTGTGCTAAAGACACAGCAGCACACTGAAGTCACATGGCACCTATACCCACACTGTGTGCTAAAGACACAGCAGCACACTGAAGTCACATGGCACCTGTACCCACACTGTGTGCTAAAGACACAGCAGCATGCTGAAGTCACATGGCACCTATACCCACACTGTGTGCTAAAGACACAGCAGCACGCTGAAGTCACATGGCACCTATACCCACACTGTGTGCTAAAGACACAGCAGCACGCTGAAGTCACATGGCACCTATACCCACACTGTGTGTGCTAAAGACACAGCAGCACGCTGAAGTCACATGGCACCTATACCCACACTGTGTGTGCTAAAGACACAGCAGCACACTGAAGTCACATGGCACCTATACCCACACTGTGTGTGCTAAAGACACAGCAGCACGCTGAAGTCACATGGCACCTATACCCACACTGTGTGTGCTAAAGACACAGCAGCACACTGAAGTCACATGGCACCTATACCCACACTGTGTGTGCTAAAGACACAGCAGCACACTGAAGTCACATGGCACCTATACCCACACTGTGTGTGCTAAAGACACAGCAGCACACTGAAGTCACATGGCACCTATACCCACACTGTGTGCTAAAGACACAGCAGAACGCTGAAGTCACATGGCACCTATACCCACACTGTGTGCTAAAGACACAGCAGCACGCTGAAGTCACATGGCACCTATACCCACACTGTGTCATGCTGCAGCCCACTCATGTTGATGCTGTAGTGAGTTCTTCTCCGACACTGGTTATCAACACACAATTAAAGTGGATGCATTAATTTGTTTTCCTTTGAGGTAATTGAGGTCTCCCACATGAGTGATGTTGTCCTTGTTGCCCCCCCGCCTCATGCAAATGTGATTTCCTGCATGCCAATCCTTTGTTCAATTTACCCAACTGTCTTTAGCGCACGTTCCATTAAACGTCCCATATGAGTGATGATAACAACAAACAGCAAGAAGTCAAAGTTAAATAGTTTTATTTTCATCCTCTGTTGAAAGGTACACAGTAAAGTGGCAAAAAAAAGTTGTAAGGCACCCAAGAAGGAAGCCACCTTGAATGCAACTCGGTTAGCTATTAAATGAAATGACACTAGACCTCCGGTTGATCTCTAGTGAAAAGCATCAGCCAGGATTCTTTTCCCTCTTCAGAGCCAATCTCATTCCTCAACCCAAATATGCACTTATTAAGTTCCCCCAAGTTCAATTTGAAATGATTTTGTAATTAACAAGTAAGCCAAGCTTTAAAATGTCACATTTATTGTATTTTCATATCTCTGAAATTCAGTCCTGGAACAGAATGATGTGTGTTTTATAGTAGTTATGATAAGAGGCTTACACAGTCAAAATCTCAATATAGATCATTTGACAAACGTCTTTGGTGGCCACTCGTTAAATTGGTTTCACCCTCATATTTGGGCCTTATTTAAAAGATATCTTTGAATAATGGTAAGCAGTTTAGCTCCTCTGAAAAGAGGCGGGTGGTGCAAATGAACTCCATTTCACTCTGTTTTGTTTAATCTATAACACGTAGGTTTTCTGCAATCTTTTCTCGCAGAGTTTATAACTTCTATATTCTAGCATGCGGTAGATTAATGCAGTTTAGGCATACCTATCTTGACTTTAAGTCAGCCTAATACCCCTCATTGCATATCAAGGACACAGGAGCATATTATCTGATCATTCCTTGCATTCATTACATTAATGAATCAAATATGAATAAGTGTTCCCCTTCAGAAATGTTCATTACCATAAACATTAATATTAATGTCATTATGTGGCGATGTTGGCCTAAACTATCTAATGACATGTTTCAATATGCCAGTGCTTGCAAAAATGGAAAACACTGCAGCAAATCTAAATAGTCTCTCTGTAATTGCCTCTTTGAACATACAGTTTTGAACAGAACAATTAGAACAACTGTGACAACAATTGGCCAAAAGTAGCATCTTTTTGCAAAAAGCAAAACACGTTTCACTAATTATAATTCACATGTTTTTGCTTGAATGTCAGTGAGTTGCAGGCAAGATGTAAAAGCCACTGTATCTGTATAGCTTTCCATCATTTTGCTTCTCTCAGAAACTTGTTTTTTAAATAACTGCTCAAAATCACTATATATATATATCATATGTGTATAGTATATGATATATATGTGTATATATATCAGCAATAGATCACGACAGGCCGTGGTGTATGCTCATTATACCACACCTAAGGGTGATGCTTAGGTGTATACAGTAGTAAGTGATCTATGGCTTATATAAAACGGTTACCAAGTATGGCAATATGAAAATTACTATTATTATTATTATTACTAGTGCAATTACCCGTGGGGCTATAATAACCTTATAGCCTTAGACTGATGACATCACTGATGACATCATCCCCGATGACATCATCACAGAACCTATACAGTAATAGCCTCACCCATGGGTACACACAGACACTTGCGCAGACATACTGACAAACAGACACACAGACAATGCTGGAATTATTAGATTATTATTATTATTATTATTTAAATGTCTTAAATCAGTGTTTAAAAAATTAGAAGAGCAAAAATTAGATGAGCTTTTTGGCTTTATAAAGCCCCTCTGGCCCTGAGCCAGGTGAGCTGAGGGGCTTAAGCTTTAAGTGAGTGGCTCTAACTGTTGTATATTGACTGGTATATGCTCAATATACCACACACACACACTGGTCCTTTATTATTGGACAACAACTGTTGTATTTAATGTTACAGGAATGTAAAACCACACATGCAGTTTATCATTAAAAGAACACACACATCATGGCATGCATAGGCACAGTGTGCCCCAAACATTTCGAAAGGCTGTTGCATGGTCATTTTTTTCACCACACACAGTAACATGTGCATCAACAAGCTGGTTGTATTTCACCCCTACTGAAATGTTGGCTGTCATCAGTGCTCCCATCAAAAGCAGTGGTACCATCCAGTGCCTAGAGCGTCTGGCTCTGTCCTCTTTTCCAGCCAGACCAGACTCTGGCAGCTGCACGCATGCACACATAGCCGAGGTCAAAGCTGTCACTTCAGAGGGCACTGTCAAATCTCAGCCAGCGCTGGATGATGTGGGAGTGCGCCCTACGATCGCCCAGATGTTTCCAATCAGCTGGCCTTCTCCTACATCCCGCTCACCCACTTTCTGCATCACCTACATTCAGAGGGCCACCATCACCCGGTGGCAACACCATCATTTCATGAAAGTGAACGAGAAAATAGGATTAATTGAAACAAGGCTAGGTCGGAACCTAGCATGGCCAGCGCGATAAAAGCGTACACGGTGCCTGTTGTAGCAGGCATTGTTAATGTGGAGGGCTCATGGTGATGTTCAAAGTTCTGATGATGTTATAGACATTGTGACATCATCACTCATGTCATCATCAGTGACATAATTATTGACCAAAATCATCTTATGACATCACTGATGATGTCATAGCCACTGATGATGTCACAATGTCTATGACATCATCAAGGCTGCAAAGTGCAGAGTGCAGTGGAACCCAAATCAGCACGCAAATTGGGCTGGACAAAGCCAGATATGGGCCCGCTTACGCTGGCCAGAAATGTGTGCTGACATGTCCACTGATACATTTCTTTCCAGCTCATCACCTTAACTTTTGGAAAACTGCCATTCCCCTTTGAAAGCAAGCATTTAGTTGTTTGTTTTATTCAATATGTCTAAAGAATACTGGCATTTTTTTTTTTTTTTTTTTTTTATAGAACAATACAAACAAGTCAAACAGGCTCAGACACAGGAAAAGAAAAGAAAGGAAAAGAAATACATACATCATCGACATTCAGCATTACAACATGGTGCTACTGTACCAGCCACAAGGTGCTTATGTGTTTGTAAGAGATGTTGTGCATGGGATCCCACGCAAAGGTACCAGCCACAAGGTGCTTATGTGTTTGTAAGAGATGTTGTGCATCATGGGATCCCACGCAAAGGTCCACGAGAAACCAGCCTTCACCTCTAACCTCAGTCACTTGTTATTCTTAACCTCGTCACAGTAGGCCAAAAACAGCTCCCAGATACCTAGTTGAGAACCTTTTAAGCCAGAGGGTCTCAAATGTGTTTCAGCCAAGGACCCCTTATAAGATAGAAAATATACCGGGGAGGCGGGGACCCCCTCATTCTGATTTGTGATTTTGGGCTCAGCTTGTTTCCACGCTAACGTGCTTGACATTTAAATTGATAGGTTTGTCAGATTAGAATGTAATCCATGAACCATTTTAGATTTAAAGCATAACATATTTTCATTGAACTATGAAGCTTTTGCCCATTGTAACTGAGATTTTTGAGAGGTAATTTTTTTTTTTTAATAAACATAGGCTATAATATTATAGGCTGTGTATGGTAGTTGAAACATAGTTTCAAGTTTACGTTTATGTATGTTTGTAGTTAAAACAAAAACATAAATACTGTATAGGCTACATACAGTACAACACAAAAGGCTGTTATTTACCCTTTGTCGCCACCTGGTAATTAAATATATATAACTAAAACCATTCAAATTGACAACCGGTCCGCAACTTTTTTTCCCATGTATCTACCAGTCCTTGGCACAAAAAAGGTTGGGAACCTCTGAGAGGAAAGATTTCTACCTTCTGAAAAGGCAATACCAGCCAAAATAAACATTGTGTTACTTTGCTTTGAAACATGTGGTCTCCCTTTTTTGTCAAGTCCATTGAGCCTGGGCAGTGGCAATGTACTTAGTCTGGTGATTATGGATCTTTCCAGGAGGCTGAGCAGTTTGGAAAATAGCCTTATGGTTACACCTGCTCAGTCTGTTCATTTAAAATTAGATATTCCTCTAAATCTGGCTTCCAACCCCCCAAATTTTTTGCCGCCAGAGTTCGCCCCCTCAGATTGTTGGCTTGCATGACGCCCCCCCCCCCCCTCCCCCCCCCCTGAAAACTTTTCGCGGACCCCCTGGCAAAGTGCCATGGACCCCTGAGGGTCCCCGGACCCCCATTTGACAACCACTGTTTTAAGCAAGGTGGCTCTCAGGGACCTCAGTCTCTCCATCTGTATAGCAGAGATCATGTCCATCAGCCACACCGGAAAAGAAGGTGAAGAGGAGGACTTCCATTCCTTCAGAATGAGTTTTTTGGCAACAGTCGTCTCGAGTGTCAGAGATTGTTGCACAGCTGTGGGGAAGTTCAGTGAGGACTCCGAGCAGCCGAAGACGGCGAGTTCTGCCTCCGGCTACAGGGTTATTTATTTTGTAGGCCTTTAAAGTAGCAATCAAATATTTTGTCCCAGAACCCCGTTAGTGAAGTGCAGAGCCAGAAGGCATGAGATGAGATAGCGTGCCCTCTGACACCTGACACCTGTCACACAGTGGTGAGACAGAAGGGGAGATCTTGTGAAATTTATGCTTGGAGTAGTGAAGACGGTGAGCGACTTTAAATTGGAGCGGAATACTGGCAATTTAATTTAATTTGGCACTTTCTATTTGTGCGTGTGTGCATGTGTGTGTGTGTGTGTGTGTGTGTGTGCGTGCATATGTGTGTGTGTGTGTGTGTGTGTGTGTGCGTGTGTGTGTGTGTGTGTGAAGAAGAGAAAGAGAGAGAGAGAGAGGAGAGAAACTCATCCATTTCATAGGAGTTTGAACAGGGAATTTGGGAGAGTAGCACTTGTTACTGATCCGCTGCTTCTCTTTGACTCTATTCCATCAGCATGATAGATGTCTGATTCACTCACCCGCTCCCATTCATTGCTGTAATGTAGCACAGAATAAGATGATCAAATATGGTTAAAAATGTACATTTTAAAGCTTGCAAACGTCTTGATCTTAGTACTGGGGCATTGATACCATATTATATTGATAGTGCTCAAATTCTATTAAAAATAGATAGCAATATCTGTTATACCTCTTTGACACACTTTCACACATAACAGGAGAAAAAACCGGTGACAGGTTGACACTTTCTGCCCGGTGACCTTGTCTATAAGTCGAATAGAAGCAACTGCAGCACTAATGATGACTAATAATAGCGTGACAAAAGCGGATTGGGAAAAGGTGCGAAGTGAACCACTTAACATCTTCTTTAACAGTACAATGACATTTATGCCGGTGTTGTCGAGCAACAACACGTGGGCTAACTTCAGAGGATAAGCAAACGATGCGTATCATTTTGTTAGATAGTAAGTACTCTGTTAAGAGAAGCATAAATGGTCCTGGGCAACAACAACAAAATGGCTGCAGAAATAGCATTGCTGTGAACTAAGAGTCCGCTTCAAGTGAAAGTGGAATCACACTTTAAAATGATCAGAATCTAATAGAATCATATTTGTATAATGAGTAAGCAAATCAGACATGCAACCAGAAGTGTCAAACATTGTCAATCTGTAAGTAGCTCCTACTTACAATTTATTGACAAGTATCGTTTGAAAAAACTGACACTGGTATGATATCCATATTGCCTATATGGTAATATGATATTGGTGCTCAGCTCACCTTTAGATCTGACGATCATCCTCCAACACTCAGGATATATCTTAATGATTGATGGCTTATTTTCTTTTTTTAAACGCCTGTAGGAATGACTGTCCCACAAACACAACATTTGCATTAAATGTGACCGATGGCATTATTGAATTCTGAATACTTGTAAGGAGCAAAAATGAATCATCCTTGACTTCACAACGGCACAACAGTGAGACAAGGCGTGCCGCAACCATCTAATGCAAATTACCGCAATTTAGAATCTTGTATTCAGCGGGAGACCATTGCTAAATGGTCAGACAAGCTAGTCACAGATATTAAAATAAATTATGTCTAATTTGAATTTTAGTCACGCTACATTAACTAATAGAAAGTTATTAACATTTCAAGAGAGGGAGGAGGAAAAAAAGCTTTTGCTTGCAAAATGAACAGTGGCTGGGCTGACCTGTAAGCCGTGCAGTCTGCTCACTGTAATGACAGCATAATGGCGTATTTACATTAAAATCTGGGCAGCTAATATGGGATTCAGTGCGGGATGCTCAGTCAAGGATTATTTAGTCTGGCCTGCTGGCCTCTCTCCCTGACTGTTTCTTTCTTCACTTCAATACAAAGCAGAAAGTTCTCATTTCATGACTATTTATGCGGGTTAGTCTCTGCGGCTTGCTTTCGCTCTCCTCATCCTAATGTCCTCTTTAGTTCCAACCAAACCTTTTGTCTTTCATCTGCTCTCTCTTCCCTCCTTGCTCTTTAAAGGCAATTATCATTTCACTCCAGAGATGTCAGAATCCTGCACTTCACTGGTATCTCGAGGAGAGCCTTGTTGG
>NC_139629.1:4651315-4736315 GCF_964638095.1 Poromitra crassiceps
GCTTTGTGCAACGGGGCCCTGTTAATACAACCACACAAAAAATATCCTATAGTTTCAGTAGTGGCCATTTCACTATGATGATGGATTTTTATAGTCACACACCAATTACATTTTTTGGCTTTCTACACTATGAAGGTCACGTCTATATGAGCACATTCATAAGACATGACTATAATGCATTCATAATAAATTATAATACATGTATAAGGCTTTATAAAACTCTTTATGAATGTTTATATCATGCATGGCAACTCATAACAAGGTTTATAAAGTATTATAAGTGGTGGACATAATATCTTATAAGTTCAGCATTCATATTTTTTTATGCCTCCAGGCCAAAGTGACAATAGTGTTTGAAAGAATAATATTTTTTGATTTACACTTTACTTGCAGACAGCAAAGCTGCTCATAAGTCCTCATAACTGTGCTATAGTATCATACAATTAAGCTATATATAAGCTAATAACCTTATAGTGCTGTCACTTTACTTAGAGCTCACAAAGTCATGCTATAGCGTAGGGGATTTCAAAGTCTGAGACTGTGGGCCTCCCCCCCATGCAAAGCTTGGAATAAGGAGGCCCCCTCGCTCAATTACTGGATGTCTATATTGGATCATGATTATGTTGTTTGATCCAATAGGCAAAGACACTCAACAATGGAGCCACGATAGCCTGATATTGCTGCTTGACATATTCAGACTACACCAAATACATAAAACGTTCTGTTATGTCTGAAGACATTTATTTGTTTCAGACTCTGGGAAAGTGGGAAAAACTGTCAAATTCACCAAAACGACTGAATCTCTAAACAATCTCTTTAACCAAATCACACACATTTAGGATATTCTATGTGATCTCCTTTTGATAACTTATGCAATATTAAGATATAAATATTATATTAATATAATAATGTAATATTTGTTCTCTTGCATTCACTGAGCCTCCCCTGAAACTGCTTGGAGCCCCCCTAAGTGGGAGGCCGCCTCCCACTTTGAAAACCTCTGTGTATAGCGTATTGTTGATGTTTATGTTTATACATTATGTCCACCACTTATAATACTGTATAAACCTTGTTATGTTGTCAGGCATGATTATAAATGTATAAAGAGTTTTATAAAGCCTTATCAATGCATTATAATGTGTCTTATGAATGTGCTCATAACACATTATAGACATGACTTTCACAGAAAGTGTTTGTTTGTTGTAATTTTCATATTAATCTGTGCTTATAATATCCTGATTTGTTCATAGGGCTACTGTACCTACAGTACAGTACATCAGCCTCACTCGCTTCTGCCTCCCTGGCCAGTATGCCACAGGCAATGCCACATATCAGATCCCCCTGCGTTCTCTCCAGAATAACAAGGAGAGAGAGGAGCGATGGTGTGAGGGCTCCAGTGTGAGGGGCTGACAGGGAGAGGAGTGATGGTGTGAGGGCTCCAGTGTGAGGGGCTCCAGTGTGAGGGGCTGACAGGGAGAGGAGTGATGGTGTGAGGGCTCCAGTGTGAGGGCTCCAGTGTGAGGGGCTGACAGGGAGAGGAGTGATGGTGTGAGGGCTCCAGTGTGAGGGGCTGACAGGGAGAGGAGCGATGGTGTGAGGGCTCCAGTGTGAGGGGCTGACAGGGAGAGGAGCGATGGTGTGAGGGCTCCAGTGTGAGGGGCTGACAGGAAGAGGAGCGATGGTGTGAGGGGTCCAGTGTGAGGGGCTGACAGGGAGAGGAGCGATGGTGTGAGGGCTCCAGTGTGAGGGGCTGACAGGGAGAGGAGCGATGGTGTGAGGGCTCCAGTGTGAGGGGCTGACAGGGAGAGGAGCGATGGTGTGAGGGCTCCAGTGTGAGGGGCTGACAGGAAGAGGAGCGATGGTGTGAGGGGTCCAGTGTGAGGGGCTGACAGGGAGAGGAGCGATGGTGTGAGGGGCTCCAGTGTGAGGGGCTGACAGGGAGAGGAGTGATGGTGTGAGGGCTCCAGTGTGAGGGGCTGACAGGGAGAGGAGTGATGGTGTGAGGGCTCCAGTGTGAGGGGCTGACAGGGAGAGGAGCGATGGTGTGAGGGCTCCAGTGTGAGGGGCTGACAGGAAGAGGAGCGATGGTGTGAGGGGTCCAGTGTGAGGGGCTGACAGGGAGAGGAGCGATGGTGTGAGGGGCTCCAGTGTGAGGGGCTGACAGGGAGAGGAGTGATGGTGTGAGGGCTCCAGTGTGAGGGGCTGACAGGGAGAGGAGTGATGGTGTGAGGGCTCCAGTGTGAGGGGCTGACAGGGAGAGGAGCGATGGTGTGAGGGCTCCAGTGTGAGGGGCTGACAGGGAGAGGAGCGATGGTGTGAGGGCTCCAGTGTGAGCGGCTGACAGGGAGAGGGAGAGGAGCGATGGTGTGAGGGCTCCACTGTGAGGGGCTGACAGGGAGAGGGAGAGGAGCGATGGTGTGAGGGCTCCAGTGTGAGGGGCTGACAGGGAGAGGGAGAGGAGCGATGGTGTGAGGGCTCCAGTGTGAGGGGCTGACAGGGAGAGGAGCGATGGTGTGAGGGCTCCAGTGTGAGGGGCTGACAGGGAGAGGGAGAGGAGCGATGGTGTGAGGGCTCCAGTGTGAGGGGCTGACAGGGAGAGGGAGAGGAGCGATGGTGTGAGGGGCTCCAGTGTGAGGGGCTGACAGACGGATAGTGAGCCCGCCTGTCCCTTATCCTCAGACAGGCAGATGTCCCCTCGCCCCGCGTGGCCGGCTGCTGACCAGGGGAGAGCCAGGCGGCTGCTGAAATGAAGAAACTTGAGAGCTCCTCGGGGGGCGAGCTGGTCATTTTGATGTCCAGCACAAGGGCAGGGTGTGATGCTGAATGAGCTGAGGGAGAGAGAGGCAGCCTCTGCAGTCTGTTACTAAGGCCCAGCCTGCCGGGGGAGGGAGGGGAGGGATGGGAGGGAGGGAGGGGACGGAGGGAGGGGGGGGAGGGGAGGGGAGGGAGGGAGGGAGGGGAGGGGAGGGGAGGAGGGAGGGGAGGGAGGGGAGGGGAGGGAGGGAGGGGAGGGGGGGGGGAGGAGGGGAGGGGAGGAGGGGAGGGAGGGAGAAACACTGAGCACAGACAGACCATTACTGTATTTCATCTGTTTTGTCAGACAGAAAATGGCCTTGGAATACATGAAGGAATTTGCTGTGGAGCAAATACAGAGAGAAAAGCCACTCCAAAATCAGCTTACAAAAGCTAAATAGGCATATTTAAAAGTCTAAGCCATTATGTCTCAAGAGTATCACTTTATTCACTATCATTGCATCAGTCTATTAAAGAGTCGCCTGGTAAAGCAGGCGGTCACGTGAACTCATGTTTCATGTCGTTCTACCAGACCGCCTGGCCTCCATCTTTCACCCAGTGTTTGCAGTGGGCGGAAGTTGGGCAGGTGTACTTGCCTTGACGGACAACTCCTTCAGCCAATCAGCGTTGGATCCAGTCAAATCCAAATCCACACGGGAGAACGGCGAAAACATATTTTCCGCCGAGAAACTCCGCTGTTGCGGCGATACTCCTGTACTTGTTTACTTGTTGTTATTGAGTCTATTTCTGCAATAACTGCACTTTATGGCTGTTTAAACGTGACAAACGTTGACGTTACTGCTCGAGGCGGACAGGCACAGAGGCAACCATTACTGTTCTGCCCAGCGGCGTTCCTGATTGGCTGGTTACCATGTCAACTACGAGGCGCATTGCTGATTGGCTAAAGCACTTGGCAATTTCTGCAAACATCCTCCCGGGGCTTGGAGGCCAGACGGTCTGGTAGAACGAAATGAAAATGTGAGTTCACATGACCGGCTGGTTTACCAGGCTATTAAAGGAGAGTTTCACCGAAAAAACAACGCTGATCTATTTTGCACATGATCTCACACATACTGTATCTGAAACCTGTAAACAGTTTTGCAGACATTCATTTAGTTTGACAGTTATTGAGAGTTGATTTGAGTTAAGTTGTGGACCAGTGATGTCATTTGTGCATGAATGACATCACTGGTCCACAACAACTGAACTCAAATAAACTCTCAATAACTGTCAAACTAAATCAAGGCCTGTAAAACTGTGAGGAAAAATGTGTGAGATCATGTGCAAAATATATCTAAAATAATATATAATATAATATAATATATCAAAATATATATTGTTTTTCCTGTGAAGTTAAAAATACCTTTAAATGTGATACTGACTATCTGACTGAGTGATACTGACACAAACTCTGTAACTGAGGTCCTGTTGAAACAGCCAGAGCACTGGAGCTCTGGCATCTTTCTTCCCTGGCCTAGCTTTAGTCTTTGCAGCGGTGAGGAGATCTTTGAAGGCTACAGAGAGGCTGAGATGAGAGAGGGGGGCCCTACCTGCAGAGGGATCAGCGTGCGTGCCTGGTGCCAGCACTACACTGCTGTAATTAATCGCCAGCGATGGCAGCACATACCGCCCTGTTCAACTTCTCCCTCACGACAAAACGTGCGGTCAGGGGACGTTAGACAACATTAACTGCCTGTACCATTTCCATTTTGTGAAGGGGGGGGGGGGGGGGGGGGGGGGGCGTGCGGGGGCATCTGGGGTAGGCCTGTAGACGTAGGACTTCCATGGGGGCTCAGGCGAGGAGCGCGACGGTGCATAAGCCCTGGCTATGTACCTTTCATCTTGGAGGAGATTTGGAGAGGTTTCAGACCACAGAGACTTCTTAATTCTCACTAATTCATTTGCGTTCCAGATTCACTGGGCCCGGGATAACCTGAGAATGATAATGAACTCGCAAGGGGAGTGCATGGTCCCCTGCCTTTGAGTGTGCTCAGAATAGATTCAGAGACTCTTTCCCTGCTAATCTTTCTGCAGGAGAAGAATCTTATTAAGAGTGATCGCTTGTGATGGGATGTCCTCTGAGTTGGCGGGGGAAGGGGGTTCAACTTCTGGACACACATAATATTGAAGTGTGCCTTTATTACTTTTCAAACTAGTAATAATGTTACTATAATTCTGAAGTGTGCCTTTATTACTACTTTCAAACTAGTAATGATGTTGTAATAACCACCACTGCCTGATGTAAACCAAAGTGCCCTTCTGGGACATGTATTAAAAATGATTGATGATTGATTGATTGATTGATTGATTGATTGATTGATTGATTGATTGATTGATTGATTGATTGATTGATTGATTGATTGACACAGCACTGTGCCGTCTGAGGACACAACACAGTGCTGCTTTTTATAAAGCACAAAAATGCAGTATGGATGTAACAGTGAGGAAACATCCGTCCGGGTTTTCGATTTCAAAATCATACTTTATAATGAATATTTATCTGCAAGCTGTATGAATCCCCAATCAATAAATTCTTCCCACCAGCTCACATAAAAAAAACAGTGTCTTCTTTTTTTCTCCGTCCTGAAAATCAAGCTTGAGCCGAACAATATATTATCATCACAAATGAGTGAGCGGGCTATTTGCATTTATGGATTGAAATGCCAGTGAATACCCATACGCAAGTAGGCCTGTGTGTTTACTGGTTTTCCCCCCGTTTCTCACTTTCTCTGCTCAACAGATTTGAGATATTCTGAGACAACGTTACCAAGCCTAGAAACAAGCAATGTTTACTGGTAAAAAAAAAATTGTGTGGATTTTATTTTTTATTTTTATGGGCAAATATAACAATTACAATTCTTTATCACAAATGTCTGTGACACAGTATGGTGAAAGCGGTAACAAATAGGCAACTGAGAAATGGCCCAAATCAAGATAAAAGGTTTTTGAGAAAAATGAAGGGGGAAAAGTTTTTTTTTCACATTACGCAAGTTTAGATGTTGAAGAATGCACTCAATATAACAAACAGCACTTTTAGGATCACTTTAATACTTATAATTTGTTAGCAAACTATGCTTGTTCAGGGAAAACCAAGCTCGTTCACCAACCTTCAGGGTGATTTTCTCTGAATCTTGCTTTTAGGGGTATGAGCATTCAAATAAGCATAATCTTCTTCGATTATTTCCAGATTTCAACGTGTGACATCATTTGAGAGCTTATATACATCTGCACTTTTATAATCTGTAAAAAAGAAACAAAGCTGATCCCTGACACAAAACATCCTTTCAACCTCTGACTCATTCTCATAACTATCATTCTTACTCTTAGTTTGACATTCACAATGAAACAGTGTTGGTCCTTTCCTGTTTGAGCACGATTGAAATAACGATGGTAAAGATTCCCGTGTGTTCTTTAGAGTAGGTTGACAGTGACTAATGAGATCTTCTGCAGATTTAGAGCTCTATGGAGTTCTAAGGGGATAGATTGCAAACTCTTCTGAGAAGAGGCATGGAAAGCCGCCTCACTTCTGGGCCGGTCTCATCTTTGGTCAAACAGAACTGAGCTCAATTTGTGGGTCCGCCTGGAGGATTTCAAAAGAGAACAGCTTTGAGCGACGCCAGGCCTTGAGCTCCCTGATGTTAGTGAGAGGAATGAGAGCAGGGTCTAGAGAGGCTACAGGTCTTCTCACACTCCCACATGAACACAGATCTTTCCAAGTTCTCATCAGGATAATTCTAGGCTATAGGATGCATTTCAAAACAGTCAAACTGACACGCAGGAGGAGCCAGGCAATACTTCTCACCAGCCTGAAAAACTAAATTCCTTTGTGTAGTTTAATACTGAGCTATCTCACGGTAATTACAGAGTCATGATGGCTGCAGTTGTAAACTGACTACTAGTGTTTACTGACAAATCACAACTCACTTAAAAAGGCAAACGACAAAGTCTGACATTAGAGATATATCATTATTTCAAGGCGAAGCGATTCAACGCTACAGTCAACACTCATGATTATCGTGTCGTAAATGTTAAACAATTATTGAATGGACTAATTTGAGGTTTAAAATATTTGGCACAACATATCAAAGTATAATATCTATATAGCACACAAAGTGAAGGACACTCATTCCCTGACAGGTTCCCATTGCAGCAAAGAGAAGAATCTATTCTCTGCCTCTCAACAGAAGACTTACTGTGCTGTTGTACTGGCTCTGGCTGGCCCCGATAGAACGCCCTAACATTTTGACAGGACCAAATATAAAGCTGCTCTTTCTTCGGCGGACAATTCACCAAAATGCAGGCGTGGGAATGACTTTAATCAATAGAAATGTGGGTGCGCTGAGTGATTTACACTAGGCCATGCTTTATGTACAAAGACATCTCAGACATTGCTATGAGTACTACGGGCTATAATGGGACCCACTCAATCTCCCCCCCCCCAGAAAAGCCTGCGCTCTGATAGTTGTTAGAGCGAGTATTTACAAGCGCTATCTGATCAGCCTCCCAGGCTTCCCAAAGAGACGGATGATTAGGTGCGGCAAACGAGCCTCATCACCTGCTCAAATTGATGACTCAATGCTGGATGACAGACAAGTCCATTTGTATCAAGATACGATGTTGACACTTCTGTATCCATCACAACTGAGTTATTATTGAGCATAAAGAAAAGCATTTGTAAGATCATTAAATCCAGATATGGGCTCTCTCTTCACATCTGGCAGTCAGCCATGCGTGTGCGAGAGAGAGCGAGAGTGAGAGAGAGAGAGAGAGAGAGAGAGAGAGAGAGAGAGAGAGAGAGAGGGGGGGTGAAGGGACACAGAGAGAGAGAGAGAGAGGGGGTGAAGGGAGAGAGAGAGAGAGTGAGAGAGAGAGAGAGGGGGGGGGGTTAAAGGGACAGAGAGAGAGGGGGGGGGGTGAAGGGATAGAGAGAGAGAGTGAGAGAGAGAGGGAGGGGGTTAAGGGAGAGAGAGAGATAAAGAGAGGGGGGGTGAAGGGACAGAGAGAGAGAGAGAGAGACAGAGAGAAAGAGAGGGGGGGGTGAAGGGACAGAGAGAGAGAGAGAGAGAGAGGGGGGGGGGTGAAGGGAAAGAGAGAGAGAGAGAGACAGAGAGAGAGAGAGAGAGAGAGAGATAGAGAGAGGGGGGTGAAGGGAGAGAGAGAGAGAGAGAGAGAGAGAGAGAGAGAGAGAGAGAGAGAGCGAGAGAGAGGGGCAAAGCAGAAAAAAACAACACTTGGGGCAATCATTCCTGGCAGTGTGCTGGCAGCTGCAGTGTTTTTTGTAATTTCAATATGTTTCTCTGCACCTCAAGCTTGGCTGCAATAACAGCTTACAGATTGCTTATGTCATCAAATTTTGACAAACATCTCAATTGGATCTGACCTTCATCTTTAGCCATCTGCTTTCTACCATTTCTTTCTTTCCCGATCTCCGTTGTCTTATAATACACGTTCACCTGGCAGTCATTGTGTACTCCACACACAGGTTTTTGCCTAAGAGCTTGTTTTTAAATTATTTTAGAGGACAGCAATTTAGGGCTTACCAATACATTTAGGGGTTACCAATACATTTAGGGGTTACCAATACCAATTTGGAGTTGCACTTAGTCTTCTTTATTAGTCTTACCAAAAATAAAATCTATATCATCCCAGGCTGTGTGAGATCCCCTTAACCCATTGATACCTGATGCAGCATTTGTGTGTGTATCCCTTTAAGACCACGAACCGCGTCAACGCAGTTCGCGGTCTTAAAGGGATACACACACAAATGAGGGATATACACGCAAATGCTGCATCAGGTATCAATGGGTTAAGACAGAATCAGTCTGCTGTTAGTTGCTCTTGCATTACATTACTGGTGCATTCGTGTAGGCAGGCACTGAGTCAAGCCACCTGTGTTCTTTCAATGAGAGAAATCTCGCTACAGATCACCAGCATAATGGGCACCTCTCATACAGTCTACTGACAAAGTGGCATTAAGAAGCATATTGTTCCATCAGATGGGGATCAGAGTCAACAACAAGCCTGGGATAACGCAGTCCCTCCACAGTTTGACATTTCCCTCTGATTTTCATATCTTCTCCCTGAAATGACAGTCCATGTAACATGTTAGAGGCCTTAAAAATGTCACGGCAGATATGAAATCAATTTGCATGTTCCCTGGTGCCTGGATAACATGGCCCTGTCAGAGGAGCCCGCAGATCTGCTGGAGATAATGACGTTCTAGGGGGGCGACTCACACACTGGAAGGGGATGAAATTGAAAGAGTGACGTTGTGTGTTTCTGATGATTGCCCTGGCTGGAGGACGTGTGGCTATTGGACATGCACTGTCCCCATTAGCTCCACTTGTTCCCAGCCAGGGGTTAAGACAGACTAAAGAGATCCAGCCAGTCCAAAGCAGTCAAAGCCCTGCCGGTGTCAGCGGTGGCATTTCAACAGTGCTCTCACAAATGGTTGAAGCTCTCATTAATGTCACCCAATTAATTTTTTTACCCTCTTTTGTGAGTTTCTACATTTGTGTGGTGATGTGCAGTAAATAACAGCTCCGAATATTTGAATCAATCAGGAATTGCATAATAGTAATTAAGCTATTAATGAGAAATCAAACTTGTCAGAATTTTGGGTCACTTTTCACGTTATGTCTCAATTTATAGATCTTAATTAAAAGTGTAATTGAATATTCAGCAGCTAAAGAAAGAAAGAAAGATAATTGACACCAATTTAGATTCTATTATTAGATGATATTACAACAGAGAGAGGGAAAAATGCTATGCTAACAAATAATATTCTATTGACTTTACTGCACTTGGCCAGTATTATTGGAATGGTCATCATTATTCCTCAGAAGCTGACGGCAAAAGGCTAAGTACATGACATTTTGGCCACTGTGAAAATCTGGAAAGGAATGATCACAATCAGGACGATCATATACAAGTGTACTGCACAAAAGTGCATTTGTAAGGTTATACCACAGTGCACAACCCAGAAATGCTTCTAAATATAGGAAATAGATGGTGGTTGGCACTGACCTTCAGGACATTTGGACACGATCGCACGGTGGTGCTTGTTATCGAGCGCTGTGTTTGCTGAGGGAGAGGGACATCTCTCCCCCTCCTGCAGACAACACTTCACATCATGCTCCTCTACTCGATAAACTACAGGTGATTCAAGCTGTAGCTTCTCACTTTGCCTATTGCAGGGCGGTTGAAGCTGACAAGGTTGACCTCTTGAACCCTTATACTGTACCTTCTCCGTGATGGCTGGAGAGGGAAAAGTTGTGAATGTTTTAGCTGCTGTCTATTAATAGGTGGTGGTGGGCAGTGGTCGGTATGCTGGAGACCCTTCTGATATCGCTCTCAATCTTGCCTGGAGAAACACAATTTTATATAATTTTATTTTTTTATTTTTTTTGTCATTTAGCTATTGTGTCCAGATGAAATAATTAATCACAACAAACTGATAAACCATTGCAAGGGACAACAGAAAGTGCTAATCCTGTAATAAGAAGAATGTGAAGTCTCCCCGTGTGTGAGTGAGCAGAAATTTGTGTCCGGCCACAGCTATGCAATTTTTACGTGCGATGCCGCTGAATCTTTCAGGAAGTAAAGAGCACCCCCTGCAGGTGACCTAACAGAGTCAGATTTTAGGACTGACTAAATGGGCAAAAATGTCTAATTAGTGGCCAAATGAGTCAACACAGGTTCAGCACCATGGAGAGCTGCATTCGTTTGCTACTGATAGAGCACATCTGAGTGGCGGTGCACACGGTGTGCACTGCCATTTTACGTGGGATCCAAGCCCCCAGGAAAAGCGCTGGGCTGTGAAGCCATTTGAACATGGTGGCGAAGCTCTGTATTGCAAGTCACGTGACGCCATGCAGCCCAGAAAGGAAAATTCCCATCCACTTGCATGGGGACCCCGGCAGCTGTTAAACCCAGGGGAATTTTTTTCCGGGTGTCACTCAAAGTATAAAACGACTCTTTTAATGATCAAATAATTGTTTATGGGGCATTTTTTCTTCAGAAGCCACTAAGAGCCGTATACGGGTGTATTTTCTTCATCTACATCTACATCCATGGGTGGGAGACGTCATGGAACACGTCATGGCACACATGCGCACTTCGCCTTGGGCCGCATGGTCAGGAAGTAAAACCAGGAAGAAAAACCCCCCATGATGGCTTCATGCGCCAGTGAGCAGCCTCCGTCCGAATGCATGGGTGGGCGTGGCTCATCCCCTATCCAGTTCTGTTAATACATCCATGGTGGGATCGCGCTGAATCTTTCAGGAAGTGTAAAGAGCACCCCCTGTGGGTGACCTAATGGAGCCAGATTTTTTAATTAGGTAATTAGGGCCGATTAATGGCTGAACTTGCGATGCTGCACAGCCCCATACGCTGCAGCTATTCTGCTAGTAACATGAAAATTGGTATTGCTTTAAAGCAGAAGTGCATTATGGGAAAACTGAGGGAATAACCCAGGTCAGGTAGGAGAGGAAAATCGGGGTGGAATTTGCAGCATACAATGTACAGTACAATGGAAAATGGAAAACAGTCCTATAGAGGTCCTCTATACGACTGTTTTCCATTTTCGAGTGATTTGAAGATACACTTCTTTCACCATTAGATAAGCATTATGAGGTTTATCTTGATCAGATGCAGAAGTGGATGTCATTGGGAAAGCACCCAGTGTCTGTGAAGCATCCGATATGGATCACAGCGCTTGAGCAAGAATCAAAAAATGCACCAATACTGAAAACGGTCAAATAATGAAACATATTATTTAAAACAGCATGGTCATTCTTCATGACTAATGATGAAAATCTGAATGGCTGTATAAATAAATACCGGATAAGGTGGTTTTT
The DNA here is from genome assembly GCF_964638095.1 of Poromitra crassiceps. Classification (NCBI taxonomy): domain Eukaryota; kingdom Metazoa; phylum Chordata; class Actinopteri; order Beryciformes; family Melamphaidae; genus Poromitra; species Poromitra crassiceps. Next base: position 4,662,967 of record NC_139629.1, read on the forward strand.
TGCAGCAAAATATGGAATATCGGGCTATTGACATTCATGTCTAATATGCACAGATGCACAATCTGACCCATTAAAAAAAATCCATACATCTCATTATTTTTTCAAATCAAGATAAAATTGCCTTGAACGCCTGGGGAGAAACAAGGTCACATCATAAGTATCTTGGAGTATATGGTTGTTCTGATTATGCAGAGGGATGAATCAAGTACAAAATGCGCTATGTCCGAGGTTATTACAAAAATAAAAAATAAGAAAATAAACACAGCTTGTTTCCAGAAGTGGTCAATTGAGACCAATGTCCACGGTACCCTCTGAGAGCTAGCTGTGATATACATTTTGAAATACACTGCAGTCTGCAGCACCCTGGGAAGTATAATGAAGGGTGCTTACAATACTGGGAGAGATGGGCTGATAATGAGACACACTGCTTCTAATCAACCTTATAGAAGGCTGAAGAGGAAGACAAATGTGTCTGCCGCCATTCACAATTTTCAATTAATAAATACATAATTTTGTCTGGTCCCTCAGGATGCGGATTAGGTATAACTTGAGGCAGAGCAATTTAGAGAGAGAGTGGCATCAGTGGAGGACCAAAATGCGTGACTCATTAGCCAATAAACAGCCAGGAAGGGCGGGGTCTCGCGCTACTTTTGAATGCTAAAATAAAGCTGATAATGTACAATTTGATTACAAAAAAAAAAAAAAAAATCAAAGTACAACACAAACTGTCCATTTTGCTGCAACTCGACAGTGCTGCTTAATCCAGAACCTTACTTCCTGGAACTCTTGAGAGTAAAAAACTGGTCCATTGGAGTGAATGGAGATGTCGCGACTCTTCTATATATATGGCTCTGACTTGAGGGCCCAACCGCACATAACACTTCTTGCTGCTCTGCACACTCACTCAGTCTCTCTCACTTACATGCACACACACACACACACACACACACACACACACACACACACACACACACACACACACACACACACACACACACATGCACACACACACACACACACACACACACACACACACGCACACGCACACACACACACACATGCACACACACATACATAGAGAGAAGAAATGCTTGTCTGTATGGTTTGTTAGCGCTCAAGAGATAAAACTTTACATGTTGCTCCCAATTAGCACAGCAGTGACCACGCACTGTCTCCTGTGCTCGCCTGTCCTCCTGAAGAGGGGCTCTTTCTGTGAGGACTCATGAGAATGTGAGAACTGAGGCGAGAGCGAGGAGATATGGACTGTGAGAGATAGGGGGTGTGTGTGTGTGTGTGTGTGTGTGTGTGCATGAGAGAGAGTGGAGAGAGAGAGAGAGAGTGGAGAGAGAGAGAGAGAGAGAGAGAGAGAGAGAGAGCGCGAGTTGAAATGGCTTAAGCATCCATTTTGAGTGGAGAGACAGGTCCTATTAACATTTAACAGCATTTGTGCAACTTGGTGCGGAGGTTATGATGCAAATGAGGAGGAATTAAAACTGGCCAGAGGTTTGTCATTGATGGATTGCAGTCTGGCAGTGCTCACACTTCCTGGTGTCCATCAGAAGCGATTAGTGTGTAATTAAACCTTATTTCTGGACTCTCTAGTGCATAATTGCTTTGTGAATGTAACCGTCATCTAAAAAGCTACCGAGAAGCTTTAGCATTTAGTCTAGCAGTCAGTTCCATGCGGGCTTGTGTCAGATACAGCCATCAGACGGTGCAAAAGAACTGTCACTTTTAATAAGAGGAAAGAAAGTAATGAAACAGTATGCTTATTACAGAAAAATTTGGCTTTCAACAGTCCTTTCTGTTATTTGCATAATTTATCCCCCCCCGCCCCCGCCCCCGCATCCATACACACACACACACACACACACACACACACACACAGACACAGACACACAGACACACACACACACACACACACACACACACACACACACACACACACACACACACACACACACACACACACACAGACACAGACACACACCGCAAGCTTTGGGCAATTTCCCCTCGCATTTAAATAGATTGCACATTTAAGGCTACTTAAGGAAAATTATCACTTTGCATATTTTAATTGTTATGAAGGAAGTGATTTGAGAGAGGTCTGTGGCTCATCCTCTTGAGCCGTGTGCTTGGCGGAGGCTGTCTGATTCGGGCTGCAGCTCCACAGATAACCTCCGAGTTCACACACATCCACTCCAGTTTCATCTGAATGCTAATGACGCGCACGGAAACACTGGGACAAGTGGGTCTTTTGATATTTACAAAATAGCCACTAATAACTTGAGTGTAATTTGTTTGACTCAACTTTATTTATTTTTTCTCTCTTATCAGTCCTGATTTGTTCTTCCTGGTCAAATGGCTCTTGTTTAAACATTTCAATGGGGGAAACATTAAAGGGTATGTCCGTTAGTAGGATTTCAGAGAAAGAGGATGGAGGTATAGGATGTGTAGTAGAATATCAAATCAATTGGTTTTTCATCTCCTTTAAAGGGATACGCCAACATTTTGGGAGATTCGCCTATTTGCCATATTCCCATTTAAAACTAGGATGTAGATAGTAAGTAAGTAAGTAAAACTTTATTTCTATAGCGCCCTTCACAGCACGAGTGCACAGAGTGCTTTACATAAATAAAAACAGCATCAAAAAGAATACAGGCACAGGAATAGTATAAAAAGGGGGAAACATAAAACAAAAACAAGGAACATAGGGAAAGATGCCTTTCTTATGGGAAATTGTCATTTTCAAATGTGATGGAACCAAACTTCCGTGTTCGCTGTGTGCAGTCATCAGACTTCCTGGTATGTACATTATTTACTTAAGACCGTTTCCCGTAACGTTGGATTATTATTTCATCGCGCGGTGAGTACATTTCAATCATGAGAGACCAGTGGGTAAAATTTGACAAGCAAGCTTTATTCACAAATAGCATGGCAACAAATTTTGGCGTAATGACTCCGTGGCAAGATGACCCTCTTCTTGTGGTGAGAGAGGAGGGCATCTGCTCAGTCTAGGATAGAGAATCTCCCCCCGTATAGGGAATTCTTCAGGATTCAAGACGTTGGTGGTGGACTGGGGAGGTGGGTGGAGCGAAACACAGCTCCAGAGAAGACGATCGACGCAGGTACAGCCACCGCTAAGGTGAACGGTCAGGCAGAGGCTGATGACAATGGCTATTATACTGCCACGTCATAGGCTCAGCAGCGACGTCATAACGGACGTCATATTGACACGGGCTGATTGGCTATTGAGGATGGGGTGACGAGTCACGAGACACACGTCTTAACAGACGTCACAGTTGACTTATGTTGAGAGCTGATTGCTATTGTGATATGAGGTAACGTGACTGGTCTCCATCTTGAAACTCGGTCGAGACCAACACGAGTCACATGTACATGTGAATGTGCATTTTGGGTAACTGAACGCCATTGCAGTGCTAAGCTCACTAGCAGTGAGGGGTGAAAGGCACTTTCTAATGTAGGCACAGGGACGAGCAAGGCATCGCCATTCTAGTTTTACTATCAGGAATATGGCAAATAGACCAGTCTCCCAAAATGTCAGCGTATCCCTTTAAGAGACATGATGCTGTGGCACAAGTTCAACATGCACCGTTAGAATAAATGTTCAATGTAAATTCAATAGGTGCTTAGCTAGCAAATAAGATATGTCTTCATACTCTATAATATCTTTCAATAGTCACTCTTGACTCAGAAAACCTGTTGGAGAGACAACACAATCTAAGATAAACACCGTGGTGGTGTGAAATGGTCTATGCTTTAACTGGAAATACAGTTTTTTCTATTACTTCTTATATATATTTTTTCCCACATCTGGGATTGAACCAACGTGACACGATTGACAAATTACATATTTGGCAAATGACTGTCAGTCAATGTGCTCCAGCACTCATGTAACATTCAGCATTGAACAAGAATGTTTTGCTGAACCTTTCCGGCATTCCCCCCCCTGCAAAATGTGACTCCAGCACAAGACTGCAAAGTTTAAAAAAAGTGCTAGTGTTTAGTTGTGCTCTCACCATCATTTATCAGAGGTAATGAGGACACATTAAACAGGAATAATTGACAATAGGGAACTAATCTTGTTATAACCTCCAGTTTAGTGAGTTAAATCTATTCCACGTACAACATGTTTATTCCCTACTGTACAGATGCACATTTTAATCTAAGTCTTTTTCCCTTGTCCTCCAATGTTCAACATAAGACATATAAGTACAAATATTTATTAGATGTTTAGTGTCTCTAACATCTGTGAAATAATATTTGACTGTATCTGGCTCATGTGAGATGAGAAATACTGTGGACTTTATGTTACAGTGCACCCACTCCAGTTCACGCTGACGATCGATGTTCTCGCAGGATAAAAAAGACAATCACCAACACTGGTACAATATGTAGTGACTTTTCTCCTTTATGTTAATTGCACGGCACCTTCCTACGCACATACACCACCTACTACTTAATGATAGCATGAAAAATGAATTTTATGCATAGCTGCTCATTTTACATAAAAGGCCAGTGTGCATTTCTAAGATGAGAGGTGGGGAAGTGATTGCCTCGTCCTTTAGCATTAGTACGAGACAAACGTTTTATAACATTATAAACGAGGGCAATAAAAAAATAAGCCTTTGTAAACTTATGTTTGGATTAAAAAAAAGTCTATAATAAGAACATTCTTTCAAACATGTTATCACTTTGGCATGGAGGTATAAAGCATTCTGAATGCTAAACGTATAATACATTATAAACCTTGTTATAAGTTGCCATATACATGATTATAAACATTTATAAAGCGTTTTACAAAGCCTTATAAATGCATTATAAAGAGTTTTATAAAGCCTTATAAATGCATTATGAAGTTTTATATATACACTACATAATATATTATGTTTATATATACACTACATACATGCCCTTCATAGAAAGTGTTCAAATAAGACCATGTGCATTCAAAAACAATTAATAAACACATGCAGGGCTACATTGTGATATATACTGTAATAGATAATGCTCTTTTATAAGAAACTAGGCATCTCACACGCTACGCGTGCGGGCTCGCCCCTCCTGCAGCTCGCCGAGCTGGCCCTGCAGCTCGCATACGCAGCTCGTCTGCTGCGTGGCCTTGCCTGCCATATTGGTGCGCACGCAATGTCTCTCTCTCTCTCTCTCTCTCTCCCCCTCTCCCTCAGTCTCTCTCGTGAGCCTCAGACTGATGACATCACCACTGATGACGTCATCGCACGTAAAACGCCATAGCTGTGGCCGGACAAAATTCTTGAAACAGACAGTCCACATTGCCAAATGTGTATAGATAGATAGCTCATCTGAAACGGCGCTCCAGTTGAAATCAATCACACTAATGCAAAGTGATGATACGAAATGCATCCGGGTTTCAGAAAAAAACATCTTTATTCAGTATTTCAATGACCTTTGTTATGTTGATGAAAATACATTTACATTGACTGTACTGTAAGTATGGCAATACATACACACATATAAACATGTATGTGGTGCATTTTAGTATGTATATTGTATATCGTTAGCAAATGTACATTACGTACAGCTATGTGCAAGTTTATTCTCTGTACATGTGTATGAAAAGTAAAAATTCAAATGTTTCATTATCTTAATGTTAACCCCCTCATACTTACATAGAATTGCAGAGTGCACACACATACACATTAACATGCGCACTACAACAATTCACAAAGGATTAAAGCAATTTGTTACATTTTCAGAAATGAATTTGCATTGGAGACCTTGTAGAAGACCTACACAGTCCACAATTAATGTACAGAAATGTGGCATTGTAAATAAGTAAACGTCAGTAGGTGCAGATTATCTTCACCATTGGTGTCTTATCTTTTCTGCGACTTGTACTGGACAGTGTAAAGACAGTCTTTTTGAGGTAGACTGCTCAGATTCAAGGGTAAGCTTCTTTTTTTTCTCTCCAACTTTTGTTATTTTTCAGATTTTTCTCCACAAATGCATGACATTCAAAATGACAGGACATAAGTACTACATGTACAATATGTAGCAATGAGGTAGAAATGGTTATAAAGAATGTCTGAATAGAAAACTGATACTTCAAAACGACACATGTAAAGATGGAATCAAAATCTTAAGCAGTTCTCGACAAATGTAGTAATGGTTTGGGGAGGGGGGGGTAAAAATCAAATCAAGTGACTTAGTTGGCAGCAATGAGACTCCATGTGCTTATCAAAGGTTCTGCTGAACTGTTGCTTTTCATCTGTAGGCCCATTCAGCATCGTCCTCTTATTAATCAACCACTAATTTCAGTAACATCATACGTGAAGTATACTGTTTATTTGAATATATGTGCAGTTGTTTTCCTCATACCATCTCTCACTATTTGCCAATTTATGTCTAGTTGCAATGACATTTTAAGAGAAAAGAAAATTGAATCTCTTATTCATATGTCTAATAATACTGTCACACAGGGAAACTGATTACCAAAAAAAGAGCAAGCCACTGAGCGATTATGAGTACTGTTTAAATTGAGTGGAACGTTTCCCCTTTGAACACGCATATCTCCATGAGTTCATGAACAGTCAACCTCTTACCTAAAATGCCTTCAAATCTGCAGTCACTAATGTTTATGGCTTCTTCACCGCCTTCTTGTTAACACATTGAGTGCCAGCCATTTTTTCAATCCTGTAGGTAAGTTGTGCCAGGTTTTTTTTTGAGGATTCTGGCTCATTTTACAAGAGCCGAGGATTATTTTCTGTTAAGAATTCGTGAACACCAATCATCTAAAAATAACTAATAGAATGTGTGCTTTCTCTGTCTAAAAGAGTTAGTTTGCAGAGTTAGTAGTTATGTAGATATTAGCCGTTGAGTACAGCATGGTTTCAGAGATTTTCAGAGAGTTTGGAGATAAATGGATTTTTAGAACCACCTCACGTGCCTGTGATTATGGGTGCCCTTGTCTCCCACTCTGTGCGCTCTCTCTCTCTCTCTCTCTCTCTCTCCTCTCTCTCGAGAGAGGAGAGAGAGAGAGAGGAGAGAGAGAGAGGGAGAGAGCGAGAGGGAGAGTTGCTTCAACTCCTCCCTCCGTGGGCGTTCTTCTTGGCTGCAGCGGCCGTCACAAGCTTGTCACCAGTCTCAGTGCTTTGCTGCTGTCCTGTGCCTGTGGCTGCGCGGCCGCTGTTTGAGGAAGTCGGGATGGACTCGCTCGCTTGGAGTTTTGGTTGAGAGAAGCTTTTGCGATTCTGGTCATATTTATGCTGCGTGTTTCAAAGTGTGTTCCACCTGTAATCTATTATGTACATTTGCAATCCCGCATCGCCAGCAATCAGCGCGAAAACGAAAGCGTTTTCCCCCATCCATTTTCATGAGAATGGCTGGGGTGAGAATGGCGTGACAAGTTAAAAAAATGCATGCCTTCCTCTAGTCAGGAGAGCACTGTCGCCACTTAGTGCTCGGTAAAATAGATTATACACATTCTCTTGCTCCAATAGTGATCTCGAAGATGTAAAAGGGGTTGATTGATGTCCCACCGTCAAAAAAAAAAAATGTTTATGTAAGACGAGATATCTCGGCTCTGGCACTCAAGCGTTGGATTATGTAAGACGAGATATCTCGGCTATGGCACTTAACGTGTTAATAATATTGCAAACAAGCAAAATGATTATTTTATACATTTTGACACAGAAAATAAACTCTACTATACTCTACCAACTAACATGACCTGATGTGCTGTTTTGTGCTAATATTCTTAATAGCAGATTTTGCAAAAATTGGTTTCAACATTGGTCTCCCATGCAAATAATACTGGCGGTTGACTGTTCATAAACTCACATGGGCGTACAACTAAAATCTAAAAATGGAATGAAAAAGTGAAGTAAAATAATAAAATCACTTCAAGATATTTGACATAATGTAATAAGTTAATGCCATGGTGAGAGTATTGTACAGTACAATGACCTGTGGACACAGAGATTCACAACTTCTTCAAATACATCTTCATCATAATCCAATCAAAGCTGTTGTCTTACTTTGGCTTCAAGGGAGATTTAAACAAAAGTGTGTTATGGTTATGACACAAATATTACAAAGTGTATTACGTAACAACACTTTATGTAAAGGGGAGTTCAGCTGTATTTAGCGTTTTCTACTGTACCTTATTATACAGTCTATGTACTGTACTCACACCCTACATCTCTTGTCAATTTTACAACAGGCGTAACAAGAGTTTATTTTTGTTTTGTTTTACTTTAACATTGAAATGTAGCCTAAACTGCTCTCCCATGTGATTTTAATTCTTATTATTTTTGGCCCTGGACTGCCTGGATTTGCTCTATACTGTTAGGCTTTCTTTAGGGGGGGCAATTGTAAACTGACCAAAAGTTACCGTCTGCAATTTCCCACTCAATAGTGAACAAAGTCCTTTGTTAAATTAAAGGGCCAGACATTAAATAAGCCAAAACTTGGACTAAAAGTACTTTTCAAATTGAAACTGATATGGAACAGTTCATTTAAAGCTAGTTCAATAATGCGTCAAAACGTAGAGACACACATAACTTGGACATTCATTTTCTAACCTGTTTTCTGTTGGATCGCATGACGTGCCAAGTGGTCAAGATAACCTTTGTTATGAATTTAACCACATGCATAAAATACTCTGCGGCTGCAGTTTAACAAAACGTCTGCAAAGACTGTTCCTTAATCCTATATTAACCAACAACCTATAGGTAGTTTGTATCAATCCAATAGAAACACTGTCACTCCACTAATGACTTAAGTAGAGATCGATGAATACAAAATTGTGAAATTGTGAAAAGATTGTTGTTAGCCTCCGAACTAGATACGAAGCTAGCTAGCCTTTTTTTGTAGACTTGCGGCTTTTCTGCTATTGTTTAGATGCTCTGAATGCATCCCATGGGTGTGGAGGAGTTTACGATGCCAAACCAGGTGGCAGTGATGCAGTAATATGCACAAGGAAAGACAAATAAAATATACACATGTGCAATCATAGGCAACAAAAATGAAGAGATCTACTTTCAAAATGGAACAAACACAAAGGTCCTTTAGTGCCCCTGCACTATGACACAAACACCTCCAGTGGTTTCTAGTGGCATTTCTCAATGAGCGAGCGCTTTGCAGAAGAAATGATACATTCAAGAACAACTTGACTTGCCCATGCAAGTGGTCAGACCTGCGTTCTCCTTGCCCGGGCTCATGTCTGGGATACGTACACTGGTTCATGACAACACACACTGAAGCAGTGATTCATAGCACGGTTAGCGGTTTTAACAAGACGACGAAAGCATAAATAACGGTGGCATTCTGTGTACAGAGACCTTGAGAGACTAGCCTTCACACTGTGCTCTTAAGAAGGTGCAGTACGCCACTCACTTTGTCAATTACAGTGTGTCATTCAAATGGCCTAAGGCAGCCAAATCAGTTCTTCACCGGGCTTTATATTACAGTAGTGAAACCAATTTCAAACCACAACATTAGTACAGTATATCCTCCTCTCTATAAATCACTTCCATTTCTTCTTCTTCTTCTTTTATAAATGTAACTGTACTATCTATCTGGCGTGATTTCTAACCCCACATAGGATAAGCAATAACCACGCCCTGTGGCGCTGGGATTGGCCAGGAGCATTGAAGCTTGGGACTAAAGCACCTGGGGTTTTTCATCTTTTAAAATAAAGAGCTTTAAAAAACTATTGCTTGTTACATTTTCAGTGCTGTACCTTTTCTCTGGGTAAGAATTGAGCTTGAAATTAACGATATGATACATTATATTATATGAGCTATGAACGTGAACACAACACCCTTTATATTATTGCATGTTTTTGTAGATTGTGTACATTGTGTATTACAATTATTATACTTATTATTATTATTATTATTATTACTATGCTAGGGAAGGTAGGTGACCATAATTAATTTCAATGTCCGCTCTCGAAATCGCTGTCCGTTCTCAAGAGCTATTCAGTTTGTTCATGAAATCGCTGGGCTGCGTGCCCTCCAGTGTTGTTCCTGGCCAATCCCAGCGCCACAGGGCGTGGTTATTGCTTATCCTATGTGGGGTTAGAAATCACGCATCTATCTGTCATCACAGATTCAGGGGGGCAAAATCAAAGCCATCTCGCCTGGCTTGGGTTAGGGCCACAGGACTCACTGGTGAATGTTAACACAGACCACAACTGTCCAAAGGCAAAGGAATAATGTATTCCAAATATGAAACTCGGTGGTATCCCCCGTCAAGAACAGTATGTGGCGAGAGATAGGGTACGTGGCTGTTATCAAAAATGTAAAGCTAATAGACTTTGCACACAAACAAGATATTGTTTGGCGTGTGCCCTCAATAGGTGTCATCGTCGCACGCGTACAGTAGAACAGGCTGTGACATTTTGCTGTCTTTGTGAATTTGTCTTTCCGAGATAACGAACAAACTGAGGTAGAAAGGAACTGAGGCTCTACATAATCCTTAGGTTTCATTCACCATAAAACAGCAGCAGGATGCAATGACCTAGCTTGGGGGAGCTGTCTTTTCTCAACGCCAAGATGCTTGTCTGCTACGCCCTCAGAGTTTCTCTCAGCGCTGCATCATCCCGAGCTGAGCGCTTCTGTCTGCACAAACTAAAGGATCTGGATGATTGTTTTCAGTGAAAATAAAGGTTTTTTCCCCGCTGATAGCCGACAACAAATAAAGCAACGTTACAGAAATGGCCTCAAGGCTGTAATTCAACATACCCAAATGGTTCCATTGTTGTCAAAGACGAATCTCTAATCACAAGAACAGTTTTCATTTCAATAAATCCAAAAGAGAAAATAGAAAGAAAAGGCTTCCACATAATCCAAAAGTACACTCATACATTCATCGTAATAGCCGTATCAGTAAATTTTGAGCCTTTTGAGGTACAGTAGCCTTCTATGGTTTGATAATGCAAATTAAAATGCAAGCCAAATGCTCTTATAGTGAGTCGTGCTTCCACACAAGCCTTTGAGGTACTATACATATCACAATCACTTTCCTGAGTTTTCAAAAACAAAAGAAATAATGGTACGAATTTGACATTTGTGTGAAACACTGTGATTACTATTGTAACAATATTTTAACAGCGATTACATAGTAATTCATTGTTTAATTTGAAGCTATGTTGCGAAATATTGTTTTTTTTTTGTATTTTCATCTACAGTGGAGAGGCTAGTATAGCAACCAAATTCACCTCAAGTTTGCCAGAAGACAAATCACAATTTTCGAGCAACGAAACATGAATAATGTCAATGTTAATGTAATTATACGTAAGACTTGTGTAAGTAATGTAGCGTAAAACTGAAATGATGTCAATCAATTTAGAGTTTAGCGAAAACACCTGTTTACAGAGAGCACAAAACAGACAGCTGTAGAACACTGTTCTTATCGTATAAGGAGGAGAAAGCAAGTTTTTTGTCTCATTTTAAAGCTTTTTTTTTTCATTATTAGCACATGTCACCAATGTAGATTGCGAGGCAAAACAAATAATAACAATCAAATGAAAAGAGCACCACCTCAGGCACTTGATAGCAAATAAATGTCAAAATCAGCAGAATGTTTTATATACTGTATATACACAAACAGGGGGTCCGTCCTCTACAAGTGATTTACATTTCAGTACATGGACTCGGCCGTATAAAGCATCAAATGAATATTTCCCAATGATGAATGTCCAGACTGTCATCTGCTGTTTACAGCCTCTACTGAGAGGTCTTTCCTTTGCTGTACGCAGGTCGTTGGTGTTACCACTGTCTGACATGATTTCTCTGTCCCAGTACCTGTTTACTGAGGGGCAAACACCTCTTCCTATCCCATCACAGGGTTTGAACAAAATGGCGAGAGATGTTTTCTCTTTCATTGACTACAACCAAACATTTTATCCCATTCGGTATACATGTCAAGCTCTTTTTGTGATATGCTGGGCTGGAATTTGCAAAACACATTGTCAAAGTCTTGGTAGGAGACGGGTCTCATCTGACTGGGGTGGATGGTTGACAGCTCAGTCCCCGGGATGCCATGGAGAGGAGACACCGCGGCCTCTTGACACAACTGGGCCACATCGAGCCCTGAGAAGCCCTCCGTTCTCTGGACCAGTAGTGCCATCTCTTTGTCACTGAGACAATAGTTGTGCTGTGAGAGCAGTTGGCTGATTATCTGGTGTCGTGCGGCCCCGTCGGGTAAGGGGATGAGGAGGCGCTTGGTGAAGTACCTCCTTAGGGACTCTGGGATCTCCTCGGGCTTATTGGTGGAGCAGACCACTAGGACGTGGTCCTCGGCCGAGGTCAAAACACTGTCCAGCTGCATGAGGAGCTCACTCTTGAGGCGGTTCACCGGGCTCTCCTCGCCGAGCTGGGCCGACAGCAGCAGGTCCACCTCACTGATGAACACCACGGCCGGCTGGCGACACCGGGCCACCAGGAACGAAGCCTCGATGATCTTGTCCCCTTCTCCCAGCCACTTGGTCACCAGGGCTGAGCTGTTGAGCTGCAAGAAGGCCGCCCCCAGTTGGCTGGCCATGCAGCGGCCCAGCAGAGTCCGGCCCGTTCCCTGAGGTCCAAATAAAAGGAGGCTCCGAGGTAATGTGGCAAGTCCGCTAAACATATCTGGCCTTAAAATGGGCCACAGTATCTCCTCTTTGATGGCTGCTTTGGCCATATCCATACCGGCAATGTCACTCCAGTCGACTGGGGGGCCCTGCTGAAGGATTTCCGTGGTGACCATCTCCACCAGGTTGGCATCGCTGTTCTTCAGTTGTTCCTCTGCGGCGTGGATGGACGAGGCAGCCGTGCCGATGTCAGGCCCGCTTATGGAGTGGGACAGGTGCTGTCTGTGCTCTTCACTTTGTTCGCTCATGATGGGGGATCCGAACTTCCCGTAGGACTCGCCCGTTCTGAGATCACCTACAGAGCTTTTGGTTGACCCATAGGCCGGAGGAGTCAGCGCTCTGCCAGAGTGAACGTTAAATTTTCTTTGCTGATCAGAAGATATCGGCTGCTTCGTTGGCTTAAAGGCTAACGACGACGCATCAGCACCTCTGTCGAAGCCATTCCCCCGGGTTGAGTCTGAGACGCTGCTGTCTGCTATTCGGTACATTGGGCTCTGTGAGGAGCGCTGTTGGTTGTAGGTGAAATTACCATAGCTAGAGTCCATATCTCCATGGCCGCTCATGTAGAAAGCTTTTCTTTTCAATGAATTGGCCGCGCTGCCGTTCAAAGGCGTCGGTGCAATGGGTGTGTGATTGTGGGACTGGTAGGTGTAGCCGGGCAGCGTGGAGGGAGGGAGGGGCGTCGGAGCTGCAATACCAGACGGCAGATAGGCAGAGGGAGGGGGCGCTCCCCCGGGGCTATAGCCGGGGGCAACAGCAGTCTGGGGAGGATACCCTGTCGGAGGATAATTGTAGTTGGAAAGGTTTGGAGACCCAGCGTTGTAGCTGGACACTAAGGTAGGAGGAGGGGGCGGCTGCAGGAGCCCAGCGCCGTGCAAAGGGGATGGGTGTGGGGAGGGGATGAGGCCGGGGGTGGTCTGCCCACTGTAACTAGAATGCAGGTAGGAGCCGTTGTAGCTGGCGGTGTATTCCTGAGAGGGGAGCCCCGAGTGGAGACCAGCGGCCGTGTGGCTCCCACAGTTGCTGCTGGAGTAGCCGGGCTCAGACAGGCTGCTGGCCACCCCCGGGGAGCTGCCTATGCTGGCCGACACATCTGCAGGGGGGAGGGCGGCCGTCATTCCGGCTTTGCTCACAGATATAACATCTGGAGGAGCACAGTTCATTGGGTAAATCCCCTCCTGCCAGGACTCATTCTCTGACTTGCGCCCGTTCATGAGGAGTCCAGCGGCGCCATCAGAGTAGGAGCACAGCAGGGCTCTTTCGTTCGGGCCCTCCAGGATCCCGGAGTACTTCTCTGCATACTTCTTCAGCAGATTGGAGGCGGTCAGTGCCGAGATGTCGTCGTTGGCCCAGGCGTACTGGTACGTGCGCTGCAGGTGCCCTCGGTAGGCCTCGACTTTGTGCGCCGGCGAGCGCGTGGTGGACGAGATGTCAAAGTGCTGTTCTGCCCATTGGGTGTGCTCCGGCGTCCACTGCATCTTTAGGCCTAGACGTTCCACAGGAGAGAGAAATGTGTCAGAGTAAGCGCAGCAAATCACCGGCTAATTATTTGCCGATCTATATTCAGCAAAGGTCCAACGTAATGCATGACTTATGATTATTTTCCCTAATCAAAGTAGGTGGGCGAAAATAAACAACTCTGAAAATATGAGGTAAAAATTCTCACTTGTTTTCAAAACGACCATCGTCCAGATAATGTTAAAAATGCACCTACAGTAGCACAGCACCACATCCAAATACCTCCCGTATGACAGACCCGACTAATGGAGCACACATCATGATCCGGTATGAGGAGGTGGGACCCAAAACCTGCTCAGCACAGAGTAATCCACCCTACACAGAGCGGAATGACACAGACGCCGCGGGTCAGTCTATAATCCACCTCTGATCGGAGGCATTGTGAGACTGTTTCAGATGTGCTTGGAGGAGTGCAGCGAAGCAATCTCCTCTGCAGCGCTCTGTTGCCTTCATCACACAGAGCCCTCAGCCCGGCGTGAGTTACAGCCTGCCTCCTGCCTCCTAACAGTCCACAGACTGAGGGAGGAACAAACATGCTTCACACGTCTCTATGCCCTACAGGGTTCCAACGGCATTACGAGCAAGTTCAATCCTCAACTCAATCTGCAAATATATATATATGTTTTTTACATGTCATCCTTTAACCCTATATGGGATTATCAGAGAAACGTATACCCCCAAAGAAGATGGACTATTAGAGAGATTATAGCGTAAAACAATCACAGACAGTGTGAGAGCCTCACACGTCTTACATCAACACTAATCTGACCGACAGCCACAGGGAGATAACAGTGGCAATGGAGATGACAACAGTAGAAACATATAGAAAACACATCTCCACCGGCTGTTATAATGGCTGTTATAATGGCCTGGGCCTTCTAGGGCTGCCACTAGGGGTGTCACGATACACTAATTTCACGATACGATACGATACACGATATTGGGTTCACGATAACGATACGATACGATATTTTAACAATATTTTTTTTAACAAAAGTAAATAATTTTTATGTATTTATTCATCATTTATTTAACCATGTGAGTCCCGCTGAAATCGAAACCTCTTTTCAAGGGAGCCCTGGGAAAATACTGGAAAAATAGTCTTTCATTTGAAATACACAAAATACAAAACAAATGCTGTTTTTGGAAATTGTTATTATAATAACTAGAAAACAACATGGAAGATAATGCTTCTCTTGCAATAGAATGTGTCACACTGTCACAAACTAAATGTTTGTTGCATGGTGAAAGAAAAATAAAGTATACAATCTATTTATTAAATAACTCATGCTCAATGGTCCCTAAACTTATGTAATCTTATGTACCCATTGAGCTGTTTTGCCATGCCAGTAGTAGTCTGCCCCCTCACTCATGAGTGTTGATTCTGCTAAATTTGTTCTATTATTATTCAGGAGCAAAAAAAAAAAAAAAAATTTACGATATCATTTTTTTCTGACGATACGCATATCGTGACGATTCGATATCGCGATATATCGTGCGACGAAATATCGTGACACCCCTAGCTGCCACTAACGATTATTTTCACAATCGATTAATCTGTCGATTATTTTCTCGATGAATGGATTAGTTGTTTGGTCTATAAAATGTCAGAAAATGGTAGCAAATGACAATCAGTGTTTCCCAAAGTCCAAGATGACGCCCTCAAATGTCTTGTTTTGTCCACAACCCAAAGATAATATCAGTTTACTGTCATACAGGAGTAAAGCAACCAGAAAATATTCACATTTAAGATGCTGAAATCTGAGAATTTAGACCTTTTCTCTTAAAATTGTACTCAAAACGATTAATCGATTATCAAAATAGTAGTCTAATTTTAATTAGATTAATTTTCTGATGATCGACTAATCGATGAATCGTGGCAGGTCTAGTGCCTTCGCTGACCAGGCATTTACAGCATTACACTTAATACTCCAGTAGCTTAAATCTCAATGGCAGGATTGAGGCAATCAACAGCTCTAATGTCCAGAGGCAGATTACAGAGCCTAGGCAGTGTTTTGTCTGGACAGAGGCAGATTACAGAGCCTAGGCAGTGTTTTGTCTGGACAGAGTACAGCATGTGTGCATTCCCTCCTGAATCCCTCCCAGCCGCTTGCCTGCCCGCCACACCAGACACCAGCAGCTAATTAGCAGGATGATGCTGTGCTAATTGTGTTAATTTACAAGGTTTTAGTCAAAGGGATCCATGCTACGGCTCACACGGCTGTCAGCCATCCAAGCTAATGACGAAGAAAAAAGGCCCAAGGCAAACAGCCCTGGCAGGCTGAAACATGGTAGCCGCCATACTGTGCTGTAACAGCCAGCCTGCTCACCATAAAGGAAAGAAGAGAAAAGAGGAAAACCAATGGCAGCCTCATGGAAGAATGATTTAAAAAACAACCAAATCAATTGATTGTAGATGGATCAAACGCTCATTTGCTTAAAATGGGCACGTGCTAAGACAAATGTACAGCTTGACACACCCTTGAGAATACCAAAGTGAAGTCTCACTGACTACTTCTTTAGACCGCTGTGCATCTACGTTCACTGTCCTATTAGTTCTCCGCTCTGTTCTAGGTCAGCTCTTTTGTTATGTGTGTAGGTGGCTGCACGGCAACAGTAACACATTTTAAGTGGTAAATTATTTCTCCACCTCACCTAACCTCTTGTTATAGCAACATTAAAATACGCCTTTACTAACTGTCCAATATAACTTTTAGCTGTAGGCTTGCTGATAAAAATGTTCATTTTAAAATGCATACAAAACACTCTTTGAGGGTGTCCGCGTAGTGTAGCGGTAGATTTCCTGCCTACCAACCGATTGGCTGTGTCTGCGGGTGGGAAGCCGGATTAGGGGTATATGTGTCCTGATCACTGTACTATAGCGCCTCCTCTGGTCGGTCGGGGGGCGCCTGTTTGGGGCGGAAGGGAACTGGTGGGAATAGCGTGATCCTCCCACGTGCTACGTCCTCCCGGTGAAGTTCCCCGCTGTCAGGTGAAAAGAAGCGGCTGGCAACTGCGCATGTGTCGGAGGAAGCATGGTGCTAGTCTACGGCTCTCCCCAGATCGGCAGACGGTGGAGCAGCAACCGGGGGGCAGCAGGGGGAAATTGGCCAAGTACAATTGGGGAGAAAATGGGGGGAAATCAGGGGGGGAAAAAACACACTATTTGGCAAAGCTAACCTGCATTATGGTCTGCCAAAAAAATGAAACGTCCAGACATCTCCAGAAACACAGCATTTGACGTCTCAGTGCTACAGTAGACTACTATCAGAAATAAGACCTCGTGTAAAATCATGTAATGGGGTTCATTAGCACACGAGGCATCTAGACTGTGGTCCAGCCATCGACAACAGGGCTTGTCTGTATGTCTGACCCCACAAAGGTAGACCAATCACAGCTCACGCTGCTACCGTACCTGCATGACGTCACGTGCCTGATGCACCACAACGCCCAGGTGGGCATCAAACGGCACAAACGTCAAAGGAGGCACCACATGATGCTCAGCCCATCAGAAATGTTCATATGCGCACAAATATATCATATCTTAGTTTCATGTAGATGCAAGGCCATGCAATTGGCTCGTCATAAATCGCATTCCAGGAATATCGCTATTCACGATGTCCCGGGCCACGGGTCATAGCTCACTTCCTGGCCGGTGGTTGGCTCCCTCTCCCCGGCAAGCCGGTTCCCTGCTCTGGATACAGTGAACCAGCCAGGCGCTGTAACCTGGATTCATATGACGTTTGTAACATAGACTGTTATTGTAAACGTGCCGGGTAACTACATCTTTGTACTGTAATGTGCTTGTGCTTTTATTATGTACTGCTTATTGTTAATTGCTTCTTTTTTTTTTACGCAGCAATCAACACCTTGCCCAGGGACTACAGTTCAAAATTAGCTACCCAGCTAAAACTGGCACATTTGCAGCAATGCTAATGCTAATGTATAACTAAACTAATAAAATAAAATAAAATAAAATAAAATAAAATAAAATAAAATAAATCATGATACGGAAGTTATATACTCTCGCAATGCCGTTTCAGCTGGACTTTAAGCTGTCAATCACCACGGAAGTGAAGAAATTATATAATAACAACAAGCCAACTATATATTCCCCCACAGCCACATTGCAGCCAACAAGATGCGTCTTGTTTGTCAAGAACAACATGGCAGCTTATGGAGTTAGGTTCTTCTATACTGTTCACCTTTTACACTTTGGACAATGAAAGAGGAAGCGCTCCTTACAAAGTTGACTTGAGATATCTGTGAGCATCATGTGTTTAAGAAATGGAAACCATTCAAGACAAGAGGATTATAAGAAAAAAGAAAAAGACTATCAAGAAAGGTCTATTTAAATGTAAAACGTAACAAAAGAAAACTTTTTTTAGTGTATGAGGGGCAAAGTATTTTCAAGATTTTTCCAACAATGTTATATGAAGACAGTCAAAATAAAGCAATAACCCCACCCAATAGTGAGTAGTATAGCCTACATAGTTTGTGGGTGAGTGTAAGAATGATTCACTGTCCACCTCCTCTGTCTTTGTGAGAGAACTCTAAAGCAAAGCTGTTTGAAAGAGAATGAGGGGAGACACTGGGTTATAGACATGTTAAATACTTGGATTTAGACAAAGGTTATGGAATGAAAGATAAAGCCATCCCAGGAGATGGTGTGCGCACACACACACACACGCACACGCACACACACACACACACACACGCGCACACGCACACACACATGCACACACACACACACACACACGCCCGCTTTGTACATTAGCATAATGATCTGGTACTTTTGTATTATGGTAAAACACTGTCCATTATTCAATCCGCATGGAAATTAAAATACAACATCCACAGGTTCCTTTGTCTTTCTTTCAAACGCTATATAATTATGGACGGCTCCATTAGTGGAATGTTTTCAGTTCAAACTCAAATTCCATTGATCAGCAGCCGCTCACAAATCAAGCTTTTGTGCGGTTTGTTCCACTGCCATGTGGATTAGCTCACACATCTGAATGATCCTCTGCTCACTTTGAGACCGGGGTGGGGAGCCTTCATTTCTACAACATTTGCACAGACCTGAATGATCCAGTGTGCTAAATTTGAGAAAAAAATATGTATCCAAAAAAAAAAAAAAAAAAAAAAAAAGCACACTTAAAAAAAAGAGAAAAAAAAGCCTGATGAAATACCTGATGTTTTGTAATTGATTCAGAATTTTCTCTTCTATATC
Source organism: Poromitra crassiceps (assembly GCF_964638095.1). Classification (NCBI taxonomy): domain Eukaryota; kingdom Metazoa; phylum Chordata; class Actinopteri; order Beryciformes; family Melamphaidae; genus Poromitra; species Poromitra crassiceps. The sequence goes on from NC_139629.1 coordinate 4,682,358, forward strand.
ATACACAACCTGACACTCAATAGATAGAGAGAGAGAGAGAGAGAGAGAGAGAGAGGGGGGGGGGGGACACCAGCAGGCCGAGGCGAAATGCATTTGACAAGTGATGCTATGGTGTTTAATTTCTGCTTGAGTGATCATCGTCGATGAAACAGAGATGCTGACCTTTTTGGGAACTATTAATCTGGCTAGCCGGGGCCGTTTTTAAGCAAACAGGACGGGGCCTCCACTCTGTCCATCCAATTTCCCAGTGCGTAAATTGGACCGCCGCTCGCACCATTCTCTATTCATTACTGTGCTGCTGAAAGGAAGCACAGAGGTGGCGGAGAGGTTTTCTTTTCCGTTTTGTGTGTGCGTGTGTGTGCGTGTGTGTGTGTGTGTGTGAGAGAGAGAGAGAGAGAGAGAGAGAGAGAGAGAGAGAGAGAGAGAGCAAAATGCCTTCCAGGAGGATTCCCAGGCAAGCATAAAGAAAGAGCCGGACTTTCCTTCCTCTTTTGGGTGTGGGGGAGGGGAAGGCAGGAGGGTGGACGCGGGGGCGGGACAGAACTGGGGGGGGGGGGGGGGGGGGGGGGGTAGCTGTTGTAATTGAAACGTAGTCTAATCAGACTCATTACCATTTTCACCAATTTGCACCAGCAAAGATGCTTATTGGGTAACTGTGTTGAATACACTGCTCTTTAGAAAACTAACTGTAATGAGCTCTTTCAAACTCAGACTTGAGCGTGATTATGCACCGGAGAGATTTTTTTGCAGAGCCGAAGAAGCCGACTGCTACATCTAGTCGTGTACAATGTCATAATTAAGCTGCACAAAACTCTCCACTTCACAGCACACAGCAGCCCCAGCTGAGGCAGTAGACACGCTGAGAAATATTTATAATTACTGATCATTACAAGCCTGGGATTTTCATCTGTGGATGTAAACATAATTACGAGAGCGTTTGCTTTTATTCTGCACACACAGGCCACTCGATTTGACAAGCGTGCAAATACTGCAGACAGACGGTCATTACATTTATAAATACAAACAAACTCCTGTTCATATTCATATGCAAATTCACTGGAGATATTCGAAGTAGGGGTGGGGCTAAACATTTGAATGCTACGTGGAATGGTAATGGGCATGGCTACAGATCCTCATTCATTTCACATATCAAGTTAAGACTGTTTAAAGTCCATTTAGAGCTCCATGTGGCAGTCATTCCTATCTTCCCACAGCAGGGCGCCAGTTAACCCCTCGTTTAGTAGAGATATGCCTTCCTCAGTCACTAACTGTCTTTTCCAGGGCTACTGTCTACACATCTCCACAGCCTGACCAGCCATAGCAGCTGATTTACCACACATCTCCACAGCCTGACCACCCATAGCAGCTGATTGTCCACACATCTCCACAGCCTGACCACCCCATAGCAGCTGATTTACCACACATCTCCACAGCCTGACCACCCATAGCAGCTGATTGTCCACACATCTCCACAGCCTGACCACCCCATAGCAGCTGATTTACCACACATCTCCACAGCCTGACCAGCCATAGCAGCTGATTTAATAATAATAATAATAATAATACTACATTTATTTTATATAGCGCTTTTCAAGAACTCAAAGTCGCTTTACAGAATACATGGGTCATGTACCACACATCTCCACACAGGCCCGCGGGAAGTAGGGGTGCTGCAGGTGTTGCAGCACCCCCTAGATTTTTTCAAAAAAAAAAAAAAATTTTTTTTTTTTTTTTTTTTACAAATGTAATTAAAAATATTTTGCAGTGCACTATGTTCCTTTCTTGTTTAAGAATGTTTCGGGAAATGAAAATGTAGCCTATTTAAATAGAATTATCAACAATAACAATCAAGGAAGTTACATGCTTGTAGGCTATAGAGAAGAAGAAGAAGCGCGCATGCACGCACGCACATGTTGTGTTGAACCAACCAACAACCAATACGAATTGTTTAATCTGGCAATAAAGAAATGTGAACTTGACATGCTATTTTAATAGCCTACTCAAAAATGCACCTCCCACTATACAGCAAAGAGAGGAGTCAATGTTTCTTGATATATGCCATTCAGATCAGAATAGTTAGTCTAGTCATTAAGTTTGCTGATAATATTTCTGTCATGTTAAGTCTGTGTCATGTTAACTGGTGTATTCAGAGCAAATAGGGAGATATAGAGCATTATCATCATGCTATATATCTCCCTCTTTGCTCTGAATGAGTGAGAAAAGGAGAAAATACTGAATAATTACATCACAATAGTATCCTAATGTTAATTTAAAATGAGATATTCCTCTAAATATGGCAAAAAAATGTTAAAAAAAAAACGTCAAATTTTTGTCCCTTCCTCCCAGCACCCCCTGCTTAAAATGACTTCCAGCGGCCCTGTCTCCACAGCCTGACCAGCCATAGCAGCTGATTTGCCACACATCTCCACAGCCTGACCAGCCATAGCAGCTGATTTGCCACACATCTCCACAGCCTGACCAGCCATAGCAGCTGATTTACCACACATCTCCAGAGTAAAAATCCACCGATCCCAGTCGATTCTAGCCTGATATTCAGACTGCATCGTCAATTCATAAACTCATTTCCTCTTTGTCTCAGATTGTGCTCACTTCAGAGCATTTCTATGAGGGAGGCGGGGCTTCGGTCTTCCCTAACCAATCACTAGAGAGCACTGCACAAGTAGTAGTCATGCATAACATAAGCAGACGCAGCAGGCATCTCTACTTTGGCTACTCAATTTGGCAGTTGTAAAACAATTATAGCAACGAGCAACGGATTGTCAAAACGAATTTGACCATTGACTTTGACCACTTTGACCATCTCATTTACCAACTTTTACCATTGACATCACGTGACTTGGACATAACAAGCAAGCTAGAAGCAACATCTATTCAGAAGCAGAGCTGAAGCTGCGCTGAACAGAAGCCGAGTGTCGCGCTAAACCGGTCACACAAGAAGCACTCTCTTTTCCTCAGCGCCTCGCTCGGCGCCGTCTTCCCCCCCGCCCACCACAACTTGCATTGACTTCATACCTGGCAGCTCGGGGTTCAGCTTGGAAAATAGAACAGCGTAGCTTCAGCGTGGCTTTGGCGTATGGTGTGAACAAGGGCTTAGAAGTTTGATGGCTCTAATCTGCCTGTGGGTCGCCACAGATCTCTCTCAGCTTTGTTCACCTCAGCAGTCATGGTCAACCCAGAGCCTTTCAACTGAGGGCCTGGTATGACCAGGAGGCCATGCTCTAAACAGCCAATCCCTGTCAGAGATGAGGTCAGCGGGCAGAGGATGACCACTGATGATGTCATGTCATGCCCCACAGTCATCAAGTGATGTCATACCCGCTGATGTTGTGGATGACGTGGGGCACGGGTTGACAAGAGTTTGGTCACAACAACAAAAAAGTGCACCCAAGGCGCATTGTCTCCAGTCTCCAGCCTGGAAATGGAGCGCACCCGCAGTGCACAAGAGTTCTAGTCATTTCAATCTGGTAAACATAGATGAGTTGTTTCAAAGCAGCTTCCTCCTCCCACGATAGTGTTCTTCCGGCTTCCTTTGAAAACACTGTTACAGTATCGTTTCTACAGTATAGCAGAATATTCCAGATGGAATAGAGGGAAAAAGCCAAGAGTTTAGCGTTGGCATTTGCCCAGCCATGTGCTTGTGTATCTCTGCTTAACTAATTTATACCCACAAAACACCACTCTATAACTGAAAATATACTTACAATTCAAACAACTTACAAAGTGGCAGCCCACACAGACAATTGTTTCAGATCAAATTATGTGCAATGGAGAAAAAAGAGACTATTTAGCTTCAGCACACTGCTACCGGCAAGTTAATGTTGCTATTCAGTTGAGTAAGTTGGCACGGTGCTACGTTTTCTTTTAATGCGAAGCACCTCATGGATCCAGAAAGCAATTCACATCTTCATTGATTGATTGATTGATTGATTGACTCACTCACTCACTCACTCACTCACTCACTCACTCACTCGCTCACTCACTCACGGTTAGCCTACATACCTGCCCCTAGTGGCGTTTAGGAGGCATGGCACACAGGATGCTGAGAATCACAGTTTGGTCTTCAATAGTCTCTCCCTAGACTCAAACATTACATGATTGTATCGCTGCGCTCCGCATACTAGGCTACATAAATGAGCAGGTCTAGGGGGTCAAAAGTGGCTGACTGATAGGTTGTAGCGCCAATGAGAGAGTGTTTCATTTTCAAAAGTCAACAGAGTCAGGTTGGGTGGGCGCGTCTGATCGCTAAAGTCGTTACTGATTGGCGCCCCCAGGATTTCGGGGGAACCCCATTTATTTCAGTGAGCCATGTTGGTGGAGCCCAGAACATCATGGTGGTAATTAATGTTGTTTTCTAGTTTAGAAAACTTTATTTTATTTTATTTAACACAAAAACACAAAAGTGTCCTTGACACCTCAACAATATGACAGGTTAATGTGTTAAATAAAGATCAAATAAAGTTTCTAAACATTGTATGACATTGTTTTTGGCTACGGTCACACACAAAATAAAATGGTGATAACAGCCTCCTGAACCTAGTAACCAACCATAGTAACCCGCCCCCAGCAGCCTATAGGCTATCTTCCACAAGGCTTCCTGTTATTCACAACATAGAATTAAACAACATAGAACACACCACACTAACGTTAGCTGTTTGTTTGTCACCAAGCCTGTGTTGCTATCTGACGTTGTTCAGCAACTGCGTCGGCTCTGTGCAGGGAGCCAAGAGTATGATTTCTGAATAACAGACATTGGAGTTGTTTATTACCTTCATATTGTCATACTTGGTAACAGTTTTATAAAAGCAATAGCTCACTTCAGACCGTGATATATGCTCATTATACCACACCTAAGGTGTGGTATGAGCATAAATATATAATATACTGTAGTATAGCTGGTTGTGAATGAAATTGACAGTGAATTGATAGAAACTATACAGTGTGTCTTTTTAGTATTGTGATACATGATTATGTGCATTACTGATTTGGATTAGGGAACAAATTGAGGCAAAATATTATTTTAATAATTACCCGTACTGTAAATTTCTCTTTATTCCTCTTAATTTGATTCATCTTTATTAATTAAATTTGTGTGCAGTGTACAGAAATGACTAGTATAAAGAAGGAAATGTTTTTCCCAAAAAACTTGACCTTTTTCGGTCAGTTTAAATGAGTGGTGCTGTGCCCGTTGGCACCGCTGCTGCACAGAGCACTGTTGGCTTGTTTATTCAGAGTTCTACTACTGCTGCACACGTGCTGTAGTATAGGTGCGGTTTCACCTTCTCTCTAGGCATTCATCATTACAAATGAATGTGCTAATTACTGCATCCAAGTTGCAATATACCATAAAGTGGGCTAATTATAAATCATCAAGTACAGTGTTCTCATGAGAAGTGGTCAGAAGAGTATGGAGGATGCATCACATTTGTAGGCTACATAAACGGGACCAAAATATCATGACCTCTGCGGAAACTATTTCCATACATTCATCTATTGATTGTCACCAACCACTGGAGGGAGAATTTCCCCAAATGCAACACACACACACACACACACACACACACACACACACACACACACACACACACACACACACACACGCACACACGCACAAACACACGCACACACACACACACACACACACACACACACACACACACACACACACACACACACACACACATGCACACATACATGCTGTACATTTAGCCAAGCTTCCGTGTCGGACACATTTCTGGTGTCTCCGCTGTAATGTTGTGTGTGTGTGTCCATTTGAGCCTTTCTGATGCTATTGCATGGTTAAATCATGGTTAAATCATGGTTAAATCATGGTTAAATCATGGTTAAATCAGCACATTGTATTGTATGAGGGGGAAATGGTATCTGCAGTGGAAGTGGTCCCTGGGGAATTTGGTAGTTGGTCTGAAAGGTTTGAGAAGCCCTGAACTACAGTACATGATCTCATAGATGAAGGCAAAGCCTTTCCCACTGTCGAGGTGTACCTGGCTGGCTGCCATTTGGGTTTCGGAGATAAAACAGCTGGTCAGCACAAACTGATTTGCATTTTGATGAGGGGGGCGCACCCAATCTCCAGACCTGTGGTACCTCCGTGGGACTCGGCGGTGGCGCTTCTGGAGGGCTGAAAGGTGCCCCCTTTGAACCACTAGAAACAGTAACATCCGTCCCTCAAGACAGTTGTGCTGCTGGCCTTAGCTTCGGCTAAGAGAATTTGTGATATTCACATGCTCTCCCTTATGCGCACATTTGGCCCCCCGGGGGCTGTGAGGATGACCTTGAGACCCAACTGGGCGTTTGTGCCTAAGGTGAGTTGCTCATGTTCTCCCATTGACCTTTCGACCTCTCCTGCTTCTCCTGGAGAACAGCAGATGTGTGCGCTATGTCCAGTTTGTGCCGTGCACACACTCACATGGAAATGACTCAGGGCCTCAGGCAGAGCGATCGACTGTTCATCTCTTGGGCAAAACCTCAGGCAGGTAAACCTGTCCCAAAACAGCGCCTCTCACTGGGTGGTGGGGGCAATTGCTTTGGCTCACACGAGTCACCGTGTGTAGAGCCACCTGCGGGTTAATCTGGACAGACGGACGATATTCTGGGGGCTCCGGTGTTGAGCAGATGTCCGCGCCAAGACCTCCGCGTCTGTGCGCCGTGGTGATTGTTTACAGTCTAACTGACACGAGAATGGAGTTGGACTTTACTGGCCGATACTTTTTGTAGGTGTTTTAGGGCCAGACGACATTTTGGCTAATCTCTATAAACAGATAACTTGCATTATGAGACGTCGTCGGACAATGACGGAAGTGGAAGTCTTGACGCGGACGTCCCTCAAAAATAAGGTGGATATGTTGGAAAACGTAGGGTTATGAATATAACCCCGGTTCCATGAGTAATACGAGAGAGGAGTTCATTATTTCAGAACATTATTTATTTAGCACCAGACAAAATAAAACTCCTCCCTCTCCTCTCAGAAAACCAAGAGTTGTAGCAGCAATGTTAGTTTAGTGGGTTTGGGGAAAATGGGGGTAAACTGATGTCAACCACAGCTTCCAGCAGGGCCTGTTGGTCTTCATCTTCGAAGAGCTCCCCAAGTGCTGAAAGTTTCTTCTGCTTATGGAGTGGTATCTGAAAATAGAAAAAGGCATCGTGATTCATCAAGCATTATTTATGTTATCAATAGAACAAGTGTCAGTGCTATGCACATCTTATCTTACACAATATCAATAATTTATTGTTAGTAACCTAGCTTACTCTATGAATAACACACACATTATCACTCATTATGCATAAATAATAATTTACGTGAACCATCTCCACTGCTGAGAAGGGCAACATCCTGTTTACAATGAATGCAGTCAGTCACTGCCCTGTGGCACTCACTTTCTGGCTGTGTGAAGAAGCTTTCTTTGCCAGGGTGAATCATGTCTCCTCCTGTGCAGCTGTCACTGTCACATGGTGACCTAGCAATGAAAGCAAGAGTGCAACGTTATATAACACGTCTCACGGTCGGTGACACGAGCTGATGAAAATTATTATATAACTTTAACAACACTAGTTACGCTCCTAAACATGCTAAGCTATAAAGCTAACTCAGCCAAGACAGTGAAAAAGCCCCGTTATCTAACGACAACAATGGCAGTGAAACACCTTATCCAGCTAACGCTAGCTAATTAAATAACATTACCTGAAGTTGTAGAAGTCGACGCCTCTCTCGAAGTTCCGTCATCATCGTCCTTCAAGACTTCAGCTACAGTTGGGAGGTGCTGCTAGCTGTGGCTGCTGTGTTCACCCTCAGGCTATCGAACACTGTACAGTCTTCAGCATCTAAATATATCTTGTGTTTGACCATGCTTCCTCAAGTTTGAGGTGTTTCCCTGGCCAGCTTTGCAATTCACATCGCAAATGTTGCAACCAGCGTTGTCTGAGTCTATCTTGGTAAAGTATAGTCACACTTTGGACCGCTTTCAGCTGGTCCTGTTGATGTTTGCTTTCAGGCAGAGGGGACGTACTGATGTAAGTCGCTCTCGCGTGTTGCCTTAAGGTTCCGTCGGAATTTTTATCTTGCCCGCTCTCTAGTAGTACCGACGTCATTCGGTCGGTACCTGTAAAAGTACCGAGTTCGGCACTCATCCCTAAATCCCTGACAGGCAACCGTTTTTGTCGGGTGGGTGAGAAGAGATGCCTAATCATAATGATGTGAAAAAGGACTGTTGAAGAGCATGTAGCTCAAAAAGCGTTACAACACAACAATAAATCTGGAGAAAAGGAGCTCTGCGGTGTGCGAGTAGTTTTTATTCTTTTTGTCTCACTTATCATAATGATGTGTCATGCTTGCGCGGCGGGTTTTATAGTGGGGGCCCGGCGAGTGGAGGGACACGCTTCACCAGCCAATAGGATTGGGCGTCGTGAGTAATAGTTTCTGTCAGGGATTACATGAAATGTCACCCATAGCGAGACTCCTCACTCGTATTACTCATAGAACCGGGGTTATATTCATAACCCTAAGTTTCCCAACATAATAGAGCCCCCCCCCCCTCCAATACAATGCCCCATAGTAATGAGCATGCACCACTGCCATGATGCTGCTATAGAGGCTTTATCAGGGCAGGTCTTATCATATTTCTGTCAGTTTGCATTATGGACTTTCTTTAGCTCTTTTTATGGTCATCTATTAGCTGGCAACCTAGCAAAACCAGGTGTAGGTGTGACATTGCAACTGTAAAATGTATATCAAACGTCAACTGATGCTATAGCCTTTCTAGTATTTAAGTTCTTTATTTGTGTGTAATTTCTCATTTCTGTGTGTAATTGCTGTGAAAGCAAATTATGACCAAATTTTAAAGACCATTAAGGAACATTATTATATCGCTGATCTTTTATCATAGCTGTTTTGGTTCAAAGATTATGGGCCCTATTCTCCCACAGGCCTTCGGCGCTAAAACGGGCCTTAAACGCAAAAAAACGTGCCTTGCGCCTGTTTTGGGACGATATCAATATGGCTTTAGGCTGCCAAATGCGCTTTAGGCCGAATGGGCGTGGCGCAGTCCCAGAATGGGCCAAAGTGGGCGTGTCGGCGCTAAATACCGGCGTACTCCTATCTTCCGACCTGCCGTTAATTTAGCGCCTAGCGCCTTTGAAAAGCAGGCCTATTCAGTGGGCCAGTCCCTCCCCTCTCTCCTCTGTCACCCTTCTCTGTGTCACTCTCTCCCTCTCTCCTACTGACAGGAGCAGGCATTGGTGTGCGTTTACCAGTTTATTGTGAAATAAATCCTTCCGCGTTGAGTTACTGTCACAAGCCTGTGTGACAACGCTTCCAGCCTGGGTAAAACAACTCCGTCCGTACCGCTTTGAGGCTGCAGGCAGTCTGACAGGCACAATACGACTGTCTCTCTCTGACTGCCTGTGAATGCCCCAGCATGCAATTGGGTACTCAATTTCGCTACTAAATAGCAACCAAATGAGGCGAAATAGATATAAAAGGTCGATCTAAAATAATGTGTAATGGTAACACAGCCTGCAATTGTAGAACATTTCAATATTGGACCAAATAAATCATCGAAATTAAAACACCACCCTAAGTGAAACATATATGTCCTCCTGGGCCTATATATATCCTTTGTCGATTTAACGTCATTTAGATAAGTGTCAGCGGAACGCGTGCTATACTGTGATGTCCGCTCCAATAACTTGGCCCAACTTCACATTTAGTTTTACAATAAAAACACATTTATGCAATGACTTTACATAATGTAGGGTATATTTATGTGCATCATTCTACCTGCAGCAGGGGAGAGAAAACGATATCGTTCTGAACAAACTTTCACCAATATAAAATTAATCTCATCATATAGGGATAGGCTATATTTTTGTAGCTGATGCCTTTAGAACATTATTTTCACTTTGATCTTGCTATAGTGTAGCGTATTTACATGCTTGCAGTATTGAAACTGCAGTTAGATTGGTTTGAGAAGCATAATAATATGGAATAATAGCCTATAATGCAGACAGACAGACTGGATGAAGGGAGGGGGGGGGGGGCAGAGCGTTTGGCTTTCGTCTGGTTTTGCGGGATCACTGGAATTGGAGCTAAAAAGGCAAGCGTGCAATTCGTTTATTGCAGTTATCCAATGAGCATGACGGTGCATAATTTTACGCTTAAAAGGCGTGGTTGTAATGGTTGAGGCTGCGTCTAGCGCCAGCACGACGATATCAAGTGCGCTTGTCCACGCCCACTGATTTGAGCTGCGCCAGGCGTTCGGCCTAGAAACAGCGCCGATGCAACGATAGGGACCTATGTCTTACAAAATTCCTCTGGAAAAAGCTATTTTGCTTAATTTGTGATAAGTGATTTGATATTTTGGTTACTTTCAGAGTGTAAATCTAGTTTTTTCCCATTGTACAATGACATATTATCCTCAATCTATTCAATATACTTTAGCAAACTATCGAGAGAACAACATACAGTATCTATTAGGGATGTTCATCAGTTATCGAAAATCGATAATTGATCGTTAAGGAATGGAATCGATCATGTGGAATTCTTATCGATTATTGTTATTATTGTTATTATTTATTTATTTTTTGCGGACTAGGTTTGGGTGGAATTCGTTCCTCCTCGCCCCACTCAATTGCACAGCTGACTAACGTGAGTTGGAGCTTCATATAGTCTCTAGTTTTCTGGCTGGGCATGGGCCTTTGTGCCAACAAAACTGTTTTAAACATGGGGAATTCACACCGGCATGCGCCGGGGACAGCAGAGTGTTGGAGAGGAGACACATTGAAATAAAGAGTTCATTGAGGAGAACACGTTGTCTTTCGTATTTTCTGCCATAGGCATTCATTTTGTAAAAAAAAATTATATATATATATATATACATGTATATATATATTATTAATATGATCGATAATCGATAATTGATCGTTAATTTTCCCCGATTTTCGATTTTTGACATTTTTCAAAATGAACATCCCTAGTATCTATTATGTTTTTTTTCTTCATTTAATGACTGAGAGTGCGTGTCAGAAATATTTTCCATTAGAAATTGTCCTGATCATTTTTGCAATTTCCTAAATGAGAACATTGCATGAACTTGTTCCACACATTCCATCCTGTTCAGTACAATTATCTCCTGTTGCAATGCACAGCTCAGCATTGACAATAGCTGTAACCACGCTGAATGCACATAGTGATAGCGAGTGTACTTGGCAACTGAGGTGTCTCTGGCTCTCATGCTGATATTTAAATTCTTCACTCATTATGTTGCACTCCACAGTTTAATTGCAACGCTCAGATCGCACATGCTTCAGTTTTTCCACTTTTTCAGTTCAGAAATCTTATCAACTTATTAAACTTAATTTGGTTAATGATCATGTTAAAATAAACAAGAAAATCTAACCGTTTTCGGAAAGAATCATGACCAAATCAAACAGACCGACACAATATTTTACCAGCAGCAGAAGAGCTCATATCAGAATAAAACTAACAGTCTGCTGGCAGACTCAAACCCACAGAGCAGTTGATGATTTGAATAATTCATCCGTAATGTAATGAGAAGATGTAAATGTCCACACTCAAATGTTCTAACTCGAGTCATTTTAGAAATAGTTTAACTGTGCAAACACCTACTTTGGATTTGAAATAACTGTTAACCAACTGTCTTTAGAGAAAATAGTGTCCAATGCTCTGATGGTAATGGAGTATTATAAACATGATAATTTAATTGAATGTTATGTCTGATCTTCTTTGGTTTATCCTCTTGATTTTACAACGACTTTTTGATACAGTTGCATCTCTAGCGGTGTTATAACTTATCTGGGTACTTTCATTGACCAGCTTCCATTCCTGGGAGTCTCGGGAGAAACATATCTGGGCTGACATCTGAACTGCACAGTATAATAATAATAACATATTGATCTGTCATTTGTAAACACACTCACTGTAGCGCACAGGCTGCAGATACAGTGAGGCTTACACAGAGCTCAATATAGCTGAATATGCAAACTGTGCAAGAGATGACTGTGAATTGGGAAAAGATGGAGAAATTTATATTGATTTGATTCTTCTCACGAGCTATAAGCACATCTTAAAATGGTCACTTTTGGAAGGTAATGCATTCTTTGTACAGGTGCACACACCCTGAATATGCTCACGTCCCACTGCTTTTTGGCTAAACTGATGATAAACTCTGTTGACTAGGTGGGGAGAACAAGCGTCTTGTATTTCTCATGGTCTCCTGTACTACAGTGGATGATGAGGTGGAGTTTTTCTCCGCTGTCATCGCTCTATCTCAGTGATGCTCATTAAACCATGACTCTGGAGGCCAAGAGGCCCCCAAGGCAACATCTTCCATTACTACCCTAAGTGGAGCTAAATCCACACGCACATACTAAGCCTTCCACCGCCCTCCACACACCAGTTACACCGAATGAAAACGAAGACAATTACGGTAGACTGGCTTCATAGAGTTCATACTGCGAAATACTGGTGAATACTCAAATGGCTTGTTAGTTCAAATAACACATTAACTGAACTCAAGCGCTCGCTGTGACTTGTTTAACCATAGCGCACATGTACTGTACAACAGTAACCGAGGCAGTGGGTGTGCAAGCCTCCGCAAACTCTGTTGGAGGACGTCTACTCTGCCTCTCAAGGGATCACTTACACACTTCAGAAGAGCAGAGAGGAGGATTGTGACCTTAGTATAGGAAGGCTCATTGACCAAAACCTACTCTCTCACCAACAGACCCGTTCCCCAAAGTCCTGGTCCCGCTAGGAAGGCTCCAATCATCAAACAGCCAAGAACCAGGCCCGGCTCCAGGATGAAGTAACTGAGGGGGGTGGGGGGGTGGGCAGTTAAAAATGGTGAGGGGGCAATTTGAAAACGGCCTAAAAATTTGCCAAAATTTTGGAGCGTTATTGCACCCCCTTCCCGACAAGCTAGCATGATATATCTGGTACCGATGGATTCCTTAAGCTTAATTTATACTTATTAGAAAGTGTCGCTCAGCACATGGTCGCAGACGAAAAAGAAAGTGTCACTCATGGTGTTGCATTTATACTTCAGTGAATGTTCGCCTCGTTCAACGGTCACGTGACACCCGAGCGCTATAAGTGCAGACAGCCAAGGCAAGAGAGGGAATGGAATGCACAGTGAAACCACGTCGGAGGCAAGATGTAACGTACTTGGCTGCAGCCGCATATAAACGACACACAACTCACCTCCTCTCGCTCTGGGAAATGCACAATGTTCTTTGTGATTTTCACAAAGTCATACATCAAGGACAGGCTGATAAAAATAGTGGGGACACGTTCATTCATTTCAATCGAGTGAAAACCAAAACAAGGAAGTCAAACGCGTGTGCCGTCTATATAGCCAATCAGACTTGCGCGATACTATGATGTAGTCAGCGACACCAGGTAGCAGACACTGCTGCTCGCCGACACTTGAAAGTGTCGACTCAAGTCCTCATTTCTGTCGGCGACCGTTTCAAAAGTGTCGGCATACGAAGCATAAATTGGGCTTTAGGATGAGCATATGAGCCCAGGATCTTCACTCTATCTTTAGAAATGAGCCCGCCACAGCCTTTGAAAGACAGCAATGACGCGCCACAAGAAGTAGAAGAGGAATTCAACTGGAGGGGGGGCAGAAAATACAACCCCTCACAAGCCCCCTCCCCCACCCCCCCCCCCCCCACCCTGCCCCGTGGCGCCGGGCCCACCAAGAACTGGTACAAAAAATGCAAAGTGGAAAGAGAACATTTTGGTGGTTTTTTCTGGGTTTTTAACACATCTGATTTTTCCTGTGAGGCGGCAGTTTAATGGCAGTGGGAGGCAGCCAACTGATTTACAAACCAATAGGCCAAGCCCCATTGGAAATTAACAGATTACCTTGTTCATTGGTCCGATTCACAACTGTGATTACTCCACGCTTCCAACCATTAGACTTTACAGCCATCTTAAACTGGTTAAGAGAGAGGAAGTCCCCGGGAATGAAAATCCTATTCTTCACAATGCGACCTTGGGCCACAAAACTAGTATGAGAGAGCGTCTTCATTTTTGTTGACAAGGGGTTGTTGGCTTTGCAACAAGAAACATCGCTTCAACCTTTCACAGGAACACTGCTGCTCTCCTTCGAATCTCCAAAATTGTAATCTGTCTGTTTCTGTACAACGGCTTCTAAAGCAACAACACTACAAATTAAGCATGCACCCATATGGAATGATGCTGTTATGGCCGATAACCGATATTCACTGTTGTCGATATGATCTGTATACAAATAATTTTCTGAAAAACAGTGTGAATTTGAAAAAGTTGCATCTTTCTTTATTTTCAAAATATATGGAAAACCCCATAAATCGTAGATTTACCGCACTGCTTCAACATTTTGGCGATACCGATAATAACCAATATCAACATTGCTGTTATTTTGCACATCGGCCGATATCGATATGATTGCCAATATATCCCTATAAACACATCTGTGCCCTGTACTGTGGTAAACAATCCATACAAGGCAAAATGCACACTTTGATGAAACATAAGCATCATTTGAGCATCTTTGGAAGCATCTTTTTCTGTGACAGACATTTCGGGGGTCAGTGTTGAATTGAGGCACACCTCCCTCACTCTGGTGCCAGACCGGAGTGTGTTATCTCTCTGCTAAGTCCTCTGCAAATATACTCTTCAAGGCTAAAGCACAGCGAGCGCTAGCTGACTTCCCTTTCCTCTGCTCTGACAGTCCACACATCCCCACACAGATGCTGCTGTAACACAATACTGCTAAGTCATCTTTCGTCTGCCATGGCAGCACTCACCCCCCATATCCTCAGTAAGTAAGTCCCCTGGCTCTAAGGCCATGTTCAGACTAGGAGGCCAAATCTGATTTGTGAACTTTAGTGACCTATTAATGACTTTATCCAGATTGGTTTTTATGAGTTTGGACGCTCCAAGTCTGATTTGTGTCACTTGTCCCAAACCACATAATGGAGGTAGTTTCCAATGTGCTTTCGACTGATGTGACTTCAGTGTGGACGCGCAGATCCACCAAATCTGATTTGAACATCACTCGCAACTCGTCATCAAATGCTTCTGCGTAGGAAAACCACGTCACCAACGTACGTATTTACTGATGCCCACGTCATTACCATAGCAACCCATGCAGATAGGCTGTTTAGGTCTGGACACACAGATCCGACTTGAGAATCAGATTTGTGGCAGTGCGGACACACTCCCAAATCAGATTTGGGAAACCAATCAAGATAATGATGATTAATGACTTTATCAGCAAATCAGATTTGCCTGTAATGTGAACATGGCCTAACTGAAGAAAAGGCCTGTCCAGTTTGAATTTACCTTCTGAGGAGAGCATTTACTAAAATCATTCTTTAATTTTTAACGTATTTTATGTGAAGCACTTTGAACTGCCTCTGTGTATGAAATGTGCTATACAAATAAACTTGACTTGACTTGACTTTAATTTGATTTGTCAAAATGCCTGTTTGTAGGGTTGGGCGATGTCAACCAAATAGGCATCGCGATGTAGAAGGTGTTGAAGGTGTGTTCGTTTGTCGCCCGGCACACCTGTAGTGTGGAGTTACTTTGCCGTTTTGAAGCACGTGATTGGCCAAAACATCCAAGCACCGCCCAGCCAAAAAAGGAGATTCTATCTCACGAAGCGACACTGTGCATGACCCCTACATGACCTGCCCTCGGATAGGGGAGAGAGAGAGAGAGTGGGGGGGGCGGGAACAAAGCATTTGAACACTGATTTGGACGTCGAGGAGCCATCACGAATCATGATGGTGTGATGTTGAGGGCTCAGTGGTTGATACCCTGACAGCCATCTGGCCGATGGCATCATCCGCCGGGCCAACCCTACAGCTGTTTTACTCCCATTTTCGATTGACCCCAGAAAATCAGTACATCAATGAAACTTAAGATCCCACTGTTACGCAAAAATTGATGCAAATGTACTTGTGAAGTTCAAAAGTGAAATTACTTTTGCTTACACAATGAAAGCCATGGTTATCCGTTGTTCTTGTTGATTGTATTCTATACATTACAGTAATTAAAAGTTTCAATTGAGCACTAATTGAAAATATCTGACTGAACAGACCAGGAACTTTTGGCCGTAACCGCTACCAACTTTTCGCTGAAGCATTCTGTGGTATCGACTGCTGGTCTCAAAGAAGGTCACTCCTCCAACACAGGCCAGACAAAAGGTGAAATGAGACAACTGAAGCAATCTTAGGTCAATATGAAATAGAAATCTCTCAGCTATAACTGTAATAAAGTTACTGAAGTGAAGTAGTGAAACCATAAAGGGGAACTTACAAGGAAAGAGCTGTCTAGGAGATTGGTTCGCCCACTGGCAAACAATGGCTTGTAAGTGCTCAGGTGGTCTGGTCAGTGCACGCTACCATGGAACTGGAATGGATTACAGTATTCGCTTCCAAATATCACGTTTGCTTTTACTAGGAATTGAATGTAGTCTTTTTTAATGTGTGTGGCAGAGCTTACTGCGATCATAAAGTGTGTAAAGAAGGCGTGCAACATGGAGGGCAAAGTCATTATATAAGCAGAAAGAATATATAGCTGTGTGCCCTCAACAAAAATAGGGACTCTCTTGTGCCAAGTAGACCATTAACACTGAGAGACTTCTGAAGCAGCCATTCCTCCTGCCAGCATTCAGCTGTCATTTGTATTGATTTGGATAGACACAACTAGATATAACTCCCTGCTAATTCTGTTATGTAAAGTGAAGTGCAGAAACCAAACCACCTGTTAATTCATATGCAGAGATGATGGCCCCTATCGTTGCATCGGCGCAGTTTCTAGGCCGAGCGGCAGGCGCAGATCAAAGCAGTGGGCGTGGAAAGGCGCACTTGATATCGTCGTGCTGGCGCTAGATGCAGCCCAAAGCATTACAACCACGCCTTTTAGGCGTAAAATTATGCACCGTCATGCTCATTGGATAAGTGCAATAAACGAATCGCACGCTTGCCTTTTTAGCTCCAATTCCAGTGATCCCGCAAAACCAGACGAAAGCCAAACGCTCTGCCCCCCCCCCCCCTCTCTTCATCCAGCCTGTCTGTCTGCATTATAGGCTATTATTCCATATTATTATGCTTCTCAAACCAATCTAACTGCAGTTTCAATACTGCAAGCATGTAAATACGCTACACTATAGCAAGATCAAAGTGAAAATAATGTACTAAACGCATCAGCTAGAAAAATATAGCCTATTAGATTGGTGAAAGTTTGTCCAGAAAGATATCGTTTTCTCTCCCCTGCTGCAGGTAGAATGATGCACATAAATATACCCTACATTATGTAAAGTCATTGCATAAATGTGTTTTTATTGTAAAACTAAATGTGGAGTAGGGCGAAGTTATTGGAGCGCACATCACAGTATAGCAGATGACAGTAGAAGCTTCCGAAGCGCGTTCCGCTGTCACTTACCTAAATCACGTTAAATCCACACAGGGTATATATAGGCTCAAGAGGACATATATGTTTCACATAGGGTGGTGTTTCATTTCATGTTTTATTTGGTCCAATATTGAAATGTTCGACAATTGCAGGTTGTCTTACCATTACACATTATTTTAGATCTACCTTTTATATCTATTTCGGCTCTATTTAGTAGCGAAATGGAGGACCCAATTGCATGCTGGGAGTGGACATTCACAGGCAGTAAACTTACAACTGCTATTTCCTATGGGAAGCTGGGTGCTGCGTGGCTGCTATGTGTTGTGTCTGTTTGAGCGAGGGAGTCAGAGAGAGAGAGAGAAGGGTGACTCAGAGGCAGAAGAGCACTGGCGCACTGAATACGCCTGGTTTCAGAGAGAGACAGAGAAGGGTGACAGGGGAGAGGCACAAGTGCACTGGCGCAGTGAATAGGCCTGGTTTTCAAAGGCGCAAAGCGCTAAATTTAAGGCAGGTGCCAAGATATCAGTACGCCGAGATTT
This sequence comes from Poromitra crassiceps, assembly GCF_964638095.1. Lineage (NCBI taxonomy): Eukaryota > Metazoa > Chordata > Actinopteri > Beryciformes > Melamphaidae > Poromitra > Poromitra crassiceps. The sequence goes on from NC_139629.1 coordinate 4,700,361, forward strand.
AAGGCCGACACGCCCACTTTGGCCCATTCTGGGGCTGCGCCACGCCCATTCGGCCTAAAGCGCATTTGGCAGCCTAATGCCATATTGATATCGTCCCAAAACAGGCGCAAGGCACGTTTTTTTGCATTTAAGGCCCGTTTTAGCGCCGAAGGCTTGTGGGAGAATAGGGCCCGATAAGTGTGAATCTGCTATAATGGGCTTTGATGAGTGCACTCTACCTTGTCAAACCAGCAACTAACAATTTACAATGTTTTTTTTTTGCTTGTTCATTGTCCAAATCAGTGGTTCTCCAACTTTTTCACGGCCCCTAAACTGACACAAATTAGACCACGGACCCCCGTCCACGGAGGTTTTGTCCCAGCCAGGGTCCCCCATCTGACAAGATTTTAGCTTTTAGATGTTTTATGACCGAAAGTGTATGAAAGCCATGAATAGTCATACATTCTGTCATTGTGTTACTTATGGATGGAATTATAGTGAAATGAAATGAAAATTATAGTGATCCCCGCCGGACCCCACTTTGAGAACCACTGGTCTAAATCATTGGTGACAATTGTTTCAGCCTCTGCCAACAGTGGTCACACAGAAAAGTTGTTTTGATTACCCCTCCCCCAATTAAAATGTTTAAATAAATAAATACATCAATAATAATAATAATATCGCCTGTAATGCATAGCTGTGACAAGTATCTCATGTTAACATGCGTACTGTAGGACAGTGTAGCAGGACAACACCACATATTGGGATGACACAGTTAATATCCATAGCATCTATAATTGTCTCAGTATGCAGATATGGTGACTATTGGCAATAAAGTTCTGCTTGAGAGATACCGGTTGTCCATTGAAAGCAACTGTAAACCGCTGTGCCAGGTGGATGAGTGAGGAATGAAAATTATTGCAGAGCATTTCTTAACAAATTATAAAATAATGGAGAGAAAATAAGTTAATCTCTGCACCAAAGCAATGATGAAAAATAAAAGATGATAATAATAATTATTAGTAGTAGTAGTAGTAGTATTAGTATTATTAAACTAATGTTTGATATCTGCTTTACCCTCAGTGATGTTATCAATCGATTATGCAAATATGTGGAAACTGAACTTTGCATCCCAAAAAAACAAAATCTCACTAAAAGAATAATGAAAAATGAAGAAATAAATAAAGACTCCACATTGCATTAAGTGGCATTATGTAGTTCTTTATGCAGTTTCTAGTAATGATTGTTCTGCATTGTGCTGCATTTGCATGTTCAGGGTTCAACCAATTAAAAGCTAATTAATTAGACACAATTCTATTAAGAAACAAATCCCACTCATCAATATACACAACCTATAGGGTCAGCCATTGCTCAAATGTGAATTGCTGTTTGCATCAGGTGAACTGGAGAATGGCACAATAGCGCACTATTAGAGCTTACAATAAACAGCTTGGCACGGACATATTCGATGGAGCAGGAACTCATCAGTGCTGATAGATTTTATTTCCCTGGGTAGAGAGCGAAACCAGGAAGCACCGCTTAGTCATACAGCATTCTCTCCCACGGTCACTAGCAAGGAAAGGATGGGGGCGTACAATACAGTATATAACAAGTCACAATGAGCCAGTTCTAATGTTCAAAATAAATGCAGATAAAATTCATGCAAATAACGATGTGGTGCCATCAAATAATTTACATCATAGTTTTGAACTGTTCTTCATCCCTCTCTGTTATGGTCATTCACGTTGCAACTCATCTTAATCTGCTTTCAAATTATACTATCAAAGCTGGTAAAAGAGAAGGTAAACAGCACTCAGGATCCTGATGTCATCAAAGAAATAGAACAACGCAATAGTTACATCGATGAAGATATCCCAGCAATATTAAAGCTAAGTTTGCTGAATAGTAAAAACTACAATCTTGTTTTTAGCTACTTTGAGACAATTACAATGGGCAAACTCCCATTTTGAAACTTGGTAACAAAACAGGAAGGTTACTGGTGTGAGCGAGACACACACTCGAGGCCAGAACACAATGGCGATGTACAGTACGGCGCACATCAAAACAGCCTTTTGAGAACACTCAAAAGGTAAAGAACCAGGAGCTCATTTATTATTAATTAGTACATGAAAGCATAAGCCTGCATTTATAAGAAGCTTTTATTTGTGACCTTTTATTGCACTTTACCGGGTTATGTTGGTCTGAATGGGTATATGCAATGCTATAATCAAGCATTTTGTTATGTTCTGTGCCTGTAAATTTCATGTACATTCAATGTAAACTCTTATTTAACTCTGACTGTAAATTCATGTAAATCCACTGCCTATTTAACGTCTATTTAACTCAGTCTGTAAATCTCATGTAAATTCAACGTAAATTCATATTTATCAGCCACAGAACACTTCACCACTCATGTACATATTGTATATATTTACTCGATTTGATTTGATTTGATTGCACTTGCAACTTTGCGATTGTCTTTAGTTATCTTCCTACTTCTTATCTCTGTATATTGATGTGACTGCTATGCTGCATACAGACACTAAGACAAATTCCTCATATGTAACTTGCATACTGTGGCAATAAAAGTGATTCTGATTCTGATTCTGATTCTGATACTGTTTTATTGTTTTTATTAGGTCTTTTTGCAAACCCAAAGTTTGAACTGAAACTAGTCCTAAACATAGAATATACAACTACTCAACTCTATGTACTATGTACTATGTACAGTATTAATTTCAAAAACTTTAGAGCAAATCAGATATTTGAAGTTTCTATCAACATAAACTTAACGGGTAACTTTGGTATTTTTCAACCCTATTTTCCCCATTTTTTGTGTCGAAGTGACTAATCGGGACAACAGTGTGCAAAGTGTTTTGCCACTGACCGGCTCAGATTGTTATTCTAAGTGTCTGATAACATGATGGACGGTCTGTTTGTTGTGTGGAACCAAGTCTCACTCAAGGAGAAGTCATGAGGAGAAGAGGAGAAGAGTGGGGTTGTTGCAGGAAGACAACGGTGGAAACGTGAGTGAGTGAGAGTTGGAGAGGGGAGTCCCAGGAGGAGTTTGTACGGACAGCAGGAGAGCTTTTTGTACTCCAACACAACCCCTCAACAACTCAACTCTCGTGAGACTTGGAGCTCAAGGAGAAGTCTATATAGCTCTAGCTAGCTAGAAGTCTCGCGAGAGTTGAGTTGTTGCAGGAAGCTACGGCTAGAAAAGCTAGAAGTTTCCCACACAACAATCTCCTCCGGGGACTCCTCTGAGTTGAGTTGTTGTTTTCCTGCAACAAATGATCTCTTCTCCTCAAGACTTCTCCTTGACCCAGACTTGCGGGAAGTGGGGGTCCTTAGGGTGCTGCAGCACCCTCTGCTGTTTTGTATTGGAATTGCAACGTCAATAAAAAAAATGGATTTGGTTTGATATGCTTTATACTGCGATATTTAGGGTTTAGTTGAAGACTATGAGCAAAGGATGGAGATGTCATTTTTTATGTTTGGTTTATAATAATAAGATAATAAAATATAATAATAATAAGTTCAGTGTTTGAGAAAAGGAGAAAATACTGAATAATGACATCACAACAGTATAATCCTAATGTTAATTTAAAATTAGATATTCCTCTAAATATGGCTAAAAAACATCCAAACGTCCAAAAGACGTCAAATTTGCGGGCCTTTCATCCTTTAAAAAAAAATCACGCATCTTCTATCTGCCAGTGCTGCTGAGTAGTGAAAGGAGACAAATGATGCTGAAATACGTAATACAAAAATTACCATTCCACGCTTTATTTGAGCTATTTCGCCCAAGTCGTGGGCATAATGTTGAACAGATCTGCTGCTGGATGCTTGTGAGTTCAGCTCCCTGGATGAACAGTGAACAGCCCACGGGCAGACAGAGTACTGCTCCACACTCTGCACAAGGCAATTCACACACAGCCCTGTTCATTTGGGTATGCAACGAAATAACAATATCCTACTGGGAGCGTTCAGAGTTTCAAACACTCGAGGTCAACGACACAAGCAGGATTCCACATGTGTGCAGCCCCCGTGGCCACGGAGGTCTGGAATCCACCTCCCTTCTGACTGGGTGACGTTGCACCTTCTATTTCCAGAGCGAGAGGGGTTGAAGTGAGGCTGCAGGGAGTGTAACACTGACCCCTCGTGACCTCTGGCCTAGAAAAGCTGCCTGCAGCGCCGCCGCACACTCACTCCTTTGCTATGGCCTTTCAAAGGCAAAACAAAAGCTTTACGCGTAGCGTGTGGCTCTTCATGCCAAACCATTTGCATCCGGTTTTATTCATATCTTTGACTTGTTTGTCAATGTATTCCAATGTGCTGTTGTGAGGCCTGATGCTCTGTGTCTGAGGTCTCTAGTGCAGAGAGAGAGAGAGAGAGAGAGAGAGACAGGAGAGAGAGAGAGAGAGAGAGAGAGAGAGAGAGAGAGAGAGAGACAGGGAGAGAGAGAGAGAGAGAGAGAGAGAGACAGGGAGAGAGAGAGAGAAGGCGAGGCGAGCAGAGCCAAACTGCTTTACTTTGAAGGCCCAGTGTCTACAGGCCGCGTGTCTGCAGTCATCTGTCACCAGTTTACATACATGCAGTGACACTTCCTCTCTCTGTGGGAGCACGTTGTCACCACTAGGCCGCCGGCAGAGCTGACTGGGTGCTAGATAGGGCTCCCCCAGGTACCCCTAGGGAGCCGCATTAGACCTAACTGACAGACTGACACGCACACACAAACACACACGTGTGCACACACACACACACACACACACACACACGCATGCATGCACGCGCACACGCGCACACACACACACACACACACACACACACACACACACACACACACGCATACACACACTTCATCCCTTGTCCAAGCACTCACACCTCCTACAGCACGCCAGCTCACATGCTCCCAAGGCATGGCACATTTTGCATAAAGCAGTGACTTTGCTCTACATAAATTTTTTCAGACAGAAAATTATTTTTCACCCCTCTAGCCTCTCTCCGTGCTGCACCCCGCCCGCTACGCTAGCCTCCCTCCGTGCTACATGGAAGTTTTCAAATGAATAATGGAAACAACAGAGCTGAGGGGCTCCTGGGATCCATTTAAAGATGTGGGAGAGGCCATGCAGTCAGGGTTTGGACTGCACAAGCATCATGTGCCAAGTCAATGAATCTACTATTGTTCTACATAGTATCGAAACGCTGCAATAAACAGTGTGCGTGCGTGCGTGCGTGCGTGTGTGTGTGTGTGTGTGTGTGTGTGTGCGTGTGTGTGTAAGAGAGAGAGAGAGTAACGGCCCTATTAAATGCTGTTACCGCCATGCTTTTACTGTAATACTACATGTTCCTGTAAAACAGGATAGCATAAGTACTATAATAAAAATATGAATGTGTTTTTTTATTTCAGCCAAGGAAAGACACGCTTAGCGACTCACTCATTGCAAATCTAGACGTCAGAGGTCAGAGAAACGGTTGCTTATTTATTCCCACAGTCTGAATGTGATTTTAGACGGGACACATTCAACAGATTTTGTCCAGTAGTCGACGAGAGCAAACTGACAAGAATGCCTCGATTTCCTCTGCGAAAGTGGGAGTTTAAACAATGTTTTCGCTTTTCTCAGCGAAAAACGTTGATTTGGTATTTCCAGCTTTGCCTCCCTACAGACACGCAGAGTGGCTGTGAGCCAGAGAGAGAGCTGTGCTGTAGCAGCTATTTGAGAGCAAAGTCAACAGGACTCCCTGAGGTGATTCCCTCATAATGAACACAAAAGAAGTGTCAGCGCTCATAAAGCCTCCGTGATGATGCTGAACTCTTGATCACTCGTGTCTCTGATTTAAATTAATCTAATTCCGTGTGGACTCCAGGAAGGACTGTCAACTAGGACACACGCAAAACAAGACTTTCTGTCACTATTCACTTCACTTACACCGCACGCACAAGACTCCAGTTGAGAGTCGAGAAAAAGGAGACCTTAACAACTTTATGAAATTTTAAACTAATTAAAAAATAATAATAATAATTGTCAAGTTTTTGTTTTCCCCAGATTTTTCTGCCCATTTTCTGCCCAATTGTACTTGGTAAATTCCCCCTGCTGTCCTGGTCATTGCTCCACCCCCTCTGCCGATCCGGGGAGAGCCGTAGACTAGCACATGCTTCCTCCCATACATGTGCAGTCGCCAGCCGTTTCTTTTCACCCGACAGCGGGACATAGCTCGTGGGAGGATCACGCCATTCCCCCCAGTTCCACTCCCCGCCGAACAGGCGCCCCCCCGACCGACCAGAAGAGGCGCTAGTGCAGCGACCAGGACTCATACCCCCACCGGCTTCCCACCCGCGGACACGGCCAATTGTGTCTGTAGGAACGTCTGACCAAGCCGGAAGCGCCGCTGTCGGGAGTTGAACCCGGGTCTCCGCGGTGGTACAGTACGTGAGTGCTTTTTAACCTGGACACTACCCAGATGCCCCAAAGTGACAACGTTTTTCTGTTTGTTTCACATTAAGAATTATTCCTCCTCACAGCATCTGTTGAGAGCAGTGTTGGGCAAGTTACTTTCAAAATGTAATATACTACATATTACTAGTTACTTTCATTTGAAAGTAATAAGTTACTTTACAATATTACTTTCTGTGTAGAGTAACTCATTACTTATTACACTACTTTTGCATTACTTTCACCAAAATAACAGCAGCAGCAGAATGACATCTCTGCCCCGGAACCATCCCGAAAAATAATTTCAACCACATTGAAATCAGTGTAAACAGTCCAAAATTCTAAATGTTATTATTATTTTCCTTTCATATTGTCATCTATAGTGGTTATTAAAACACACGCATAAAAACACACAGTTTGATTAGGAAATGATTGTATCTTTTTGAAATATGTGCTTTGATTTAATCAAATGTAACTCAATTTGTAACTTGAGTTACTTGACAAAGTAACTGGTATAATATTACTGAAATCCTATAAGTAATAAGTTATATTACTGAGTTACTGCTAAAAGTAATATATTACATGTAATATGTTACTTTTGTAATGAGTTACCCCCAACACTGGTTGAGAGTAAGAGGTCATCATAAGCTAATTCCTGAAGCCTGACTTGAAGGAAACAGAGGTTGTTTGCGGTCTAACACAGCGAGCGGACGCAGCCCGCTATGTCTCCGGAGGCTGGGTGATATACAGTGAGAGCGGTACAGCCCGTCGCTGGCTACCCGCCTGCTGTAATGTCCAGTATAGTCCTGCCTGACCGCTGCTGCTGTGGTCCACGTCGTCACAGTGTCACTGCCTTACCGCAGTCTGACACCTCAAACCTCCATGGCAGCACAGTATTGGCCCCTCTCTCCCCTCTTCCTTCCCTCCGCCCCTCCCCTTCTACTGTACCCTCCCCCCCTCTCTCCCTCTCTCCACCCCGTCAGGCAGACCTCCACCCCCACCCCCACCCCCATCCCCCATCCCCCGCCCCCCATCCCCCCCGCTGCTCAAGGTTCCCTCTGCCAGGGCCTGGCACGGTGCCAACCTGTCAGCCACCCGACTCCACGGAAAACGGATGAATCAGTGGGAACTATTTGCGTGGAGCGCTGATAGCTCGCATCTCCTCTGATCATCTCTCTAATTAAGATCTGACTTCCTTGATGCGATCTTCGGCGGAACATCAAAATATCAATTTGAGACAATTAGCGGTCAATGTGACGACTCTATTCATCATCAGGCCCACAAGGATTTACCAAGAACCGGAAACCCCGAAAGCCAAAACATTGACTTTCATATCCAAGCAAATCCACCCATGCTCTTGAATACAAATATCAAACTTAGTTCAGACATTAATTTCAATACATGAATTAGAGAACACCCCATCCTATTGTTATTAGCACAACGACGAAATGACATGCTGCAGAGATGTAACGGTATGAAAATTTCACATCACGATTATCGTGACCAAAATGATCACGGTTATCGTATTATCACAGTATTTGTAAAGAATTGCTGAAAATGTTCAAAAACTACTGAGAGACTCACTGAAATCATTTTACAACGTTTTATCTTGAAAACTCAGACCCAAAAAGATAGATAGACTGACTGAAATCATTTCTCCAAGGCTGCACGTTTGCATCTGGGAGACGGTTGCCAACTTTGGGTGATGATGGACAGTATTTACCATGTTTTTCAAAGCACTGTAATCATGGTAACACGGTAATCACGGTACCACGGTTTTAATGATAATGAAAATTTGAAACGGTACGGTTATCGTAAGGAATTTTATCACGGTTATCATTAAAACCAGTTATCGTTACATCCCTACATACAACCTTTTTCAAGCTGTAGATATTACAGCAGTCCGATCACAACCTCGCTCTTATCATATCTCTCTTTGTTAAAAACTCTAAATTAGACTAATTTTGTGCTTTGGATAGAAAAAATAATTAATAAAAAAAAAAAACAGCTACAAAACAGCTGTGAACATTTTCAATGATTTACGCTTCGAATGTACCTATAAACGAGCTGCCAAAAGAGATCCAGCAAAATAGTCTTTATATAAAGGTTCTCTGATGCAGACTTGTTGAATGCATAGGCTTTCAGTCTACCTGTGCTGTAGAACGGTGGCCTCGATTACAGACCGTTTTGTGAGAACGCAAGAGGACTGTAAGTTTCAATACAGTAACAAATATTTAGTGATCTGTTATCCTCTTGTGAGAGGCGTGCACAATACAAAAGTCCTCGACAGCAGGCACAAAAACCCCCACCTTGGAAGCAGCACAGGAAATAACACCACTCCTCTCCAAGGCTGTTCAGTGATGAGCTACAGCATTCAGACACACTATCATGGACTCAGACACTTTATAAGTGCCAGCTATATTCAAAAGTCATGGAATGGTAGATTTTGTTAAAACATCCTGTAGTCCTTGAGAGTTAGATAGTTCCTGCTTGAGAGTAAACTGGAGACAATCATAGCGCTTTCAGACAGACACGGTTCTGGTTCTGGCTCCGTTCTGGAGTCTCAGAACCTTGGTGCTTTCTGGCGAACCAGCCCGTGTTCACACCAGTTTAAGCGGAACCAAAGTGGGATGACATTATTCGGTGGTCCTTCTTCAGTTTATTTTTATTTTTTTAAGTTTATTAATTATTTGGTCTGGCGTTCGAGTGAACCCAGCCTTGGCCCTCTCTTCTGCAAGTTTGGCATATGACTTGCTCTTTATTGTACTGCATTCTAGCTTTTCTTGAGATTCAGTAGATGTCCAAATCGCCACTAAACATTTGGTTTCCTCAGGAGACCACTGCAAATTATTTTTCTCTGTGTTGTCACTGCCTTCTTCTCCTTCCTGCTCGTTTTCACAGCCTAGAATGAGACACGCCCACTGATGATGTCATGGTTCCCAAGGAAAACCAACTATTTTTTGGTTCCGCTGAGAACCAACTTTTCAGGTTCCGAACCAATTCTTTTTTCGGTCTGAACGCGCCGGCCAGTTCAGATTAGGGTTCTGGAACCGGAACCGGCACGGAGCCCTGCCGGTGTGAAAGCCCTATCAGTGTGCTGGCCAAAGACAAAATAACTCTGAAGACAGATTCGGTCATGAGGGACATAAGGAACATGAACAGGAAATGGGTGAATAACCTGTCCTATATCTGTGACCATAATCTCCAGTGCCAAACCATTCAGACCTTGTTCGTAAAGGCAACCTATGTATTACTCAGGCAACCTATGCATTGTTACTCTCTCAACCACAAAAGACTGAAACATAATTGATTTGAAGAGGATTTGAGAAGGCTACATTAAGGAAGATGGACGCTGATCCAAGAGGCGTCAACACGTATGTGTGACACTGCCGACACCGCCCGAGTCTCTGCTGCTGAGCAGAAGAGAGGAACATCTACCATCATCAGCGTGCTCCACTAGGAAAGCCCAGGTTTTAGTCTAATTAAAATGTAAACAGTGTAATGAGGACATCCGTGATTTAGGCAAACGTCTCTCCGGCCTGCCACTAGGGGTATGATAATTACTGAGGCAAATCTATGAATGCACATGAATCTCCCTACAAATCCAGATTAAAAGCCTTGGTGCTAAACCTAGTTTAGTACACCTGGGGATTGTCTATTCTAGCCAATCCCCAACAGGCTGCGAGCCGCCTCGTCTCCTTTACGAGTGCAGAGACGCCTCGTGTGAAGCAGATAAAACAAAGCCTCCGTTTCAGTGTGTTTGGGCCATGGCGAGAACAAGGGCTTTACTCTGTTTCAGTGTGTTTGGGCCATGGCGAGAACAAGGGCTTTACTCTGTTTCAGTGTGTTTGGGCCATGGCGAGAACAAGGGCTTTACTCTGTTTCAGTGTGTTTGGGCCATGGCGAGAACAAGGGCTTTACTCTGTTTCAGTGTGTTTGGGCCATGGCGAGAACAAGGGCTTTACTCTGTTTCAGTGTGTTTGGGCCATGGCGAGAACAAGGGCTTCACGGCCAAAAAGGGCCATGCTCCATGTAAATGCTATGCGTGGCATTATTATATAGCCAGAATAAACCGGCCCTTGCAAGACGACTTCTGAAAGCGTTTCTGTTATAATATCAGTCATTCAGTGAGCGCTAAGCTCTATAAGCACCTTATGCATGATGCTACGAAGCATAATAACATTATAGCTCTATAAGCACCCATGATGCTACGAAGCATAATAACATTATAGCTCTATAAGCACCTTATGCATGATGCTACGAAGCATAATAACATTATAGAGTTAAAGACTCACAAACAAAACAACAGAACAATGCATTGTGTTCTCCCTCTCACATGAGAGGTTCTGGATGTAACGCACAAAGGAAAACAGAGAGGGAGAGTGACGCGCATGCACGGAGACACACACACACACACACACACACAGATGTGTATATACTGTACACACACACACTAGGGCTCGGCGATATGGACAAACTATAATATCACAATATTTTTGAACAAATACCTCAATATCGATATTGTGAAAATATTGTAGCCCTCACAAAATATTTTCACAATGAGTTTTTTTGATCAATAATCATATGGATATAATGAAGTGGGAAAAGGCAAATAATAGAACAGCTAGAACAGTCTGTCAACGTCCTCACTTTACTGTAACGCAGCCTTTAAAAACCAGGAAAAGACAACACTTGTGCCACATCACGATATGGATATAACGATATTCAAAATCGAATACATATCTACATATCACCATATTGTTACAATATTTGATATATTGCCCAGCCCTAACACACACACACACACACACACACACACACACACACACACACACACACACACACACACACACACACACACACACACACACACACACACACACACACACACTACTATAAAAAATACACACTCATATGGTACATGCTAAGACACACGTGTCCAGAATGCAGCCATAGAAACCTATGGAGCAACCTCAGGGTGAATTTGCAGGCTGCCGTAAAGAAAACAGAGTGTAAATATCCATCTGTGTTGTTCCATCCAATAGGATCAGCACTGTTACACTGAATTAAACTGCAAAGTGTTCTGCTCAATTTCGAGGGGGAAATAACATAACAGGCCTGCAGACAGGAGACATATGACGGCCAAGTACACGCAGCACCCACTGGTAGGCACATGCATTTTAGAATATGTCTATGCCATATTGCCATAATACGCTGCCACTCAGGGGAAGGAGAGAAAACACACACACACACACACACGTCTGAGCAGACACTGGCTGTGTCTAAATGAGATGGTGGAAGAAGGAGGAGGAGGAGGAGGGGGGGGGGAGGAAGGGAGGATGTCAAGGATCCGCGGTCCTTCATCTTTGCAGTAGAGCAAACACGTCCCTCAGTATAACAACAGACAGCTGCCTCTGCTTTCTAACGCAGCCCAACTTAGATCACTGCAAGAATTGTCAGTGTATAGAGGGAAACACACACGGATAACATAGCAAGCTGCCATGAGGGAGGGGGAGAGAGAGAGAGAGAGAGAGAGAGAGAGATGTGGATGGGAGAGAGAGAGAGAGAGAGAGAGAGACAGAGAGAGACAGACAGAGAGAGAGAGAGAGATGTGGATGGGAGAGAGAGAGAGAGAGAGAGAGAGAGAGACAGAGAGAGATGTGGATGGGAGAGAGAGAGAGAGAGAGAGAGAGAGAGAGATGTGGATGGGAGAGAGAGAGAGAGAGAGAGAGAGAGAGAGAGAGAGAGAGATGTGGATGGGAGAGAGAGAGAGAGATGTGGATGGGAGAGAGCGAGAGAGGAGGGGGGGAGAGAGAGGACAAAATACTTGGAACAGAGATGTTTGTTTTTTTTGGTCCCGTTTGCATGAGTCTCATGGGGCCTACCCCCCCGCTTTGTATGAGATGAAGAACAGGAAGAAAGACAACACTTAACATATCTGCTTGAAGATGACAACCCTGTGCTGATTTCATCAGATATAGACAAGGGGCTGAATGGGGGTTTGTGTTATAGTTACTTACAAATGGATCCGTCTGTACGGACGAACATCTCATCAATTTACAGCAGCCGTGCTGACGTCCCAGGGGCTGTTTACGCAGAGGCAGCTCAAGTTAGTCGGGAGCCGACTTTAATTGTCATCATTAGCGTACGTCGAAAAAAAACTGCCAGTCTGGTTCGCGCGCGGCCTCCCTCAGGTAATGGCTCCAGTCACGTCTTCAACTGCCATCAATTTGAGCCATCACTTACAGCGCGAGACACTTCATCTTATGGGCTTATGGAGGGTTAATGTATGATTTATATGAAGGAGCAGCTGGACTGCTTCACAGACACACATGACTCTATATATGCAGTCAAAGATTAAACTTAGCTGCACATCCCGATTATTATTTTATGATTATTTTATGATTGTGTTTTTATTCCTGTGCTTTTCGACCGATCTATGATAACGTAACTTCCCCAGAACAGATCTATAAATTATCTCATCTTTGGTCTCTATACCAGCAAAACCAGAGTCACACCACTGACTCACCATGGCATACTCCTTACATTGCATCAAATCAAGCCCCCGGCAGTCACCTCGCTGTGAGAGCGACACGAGTTGCGAATAGCGTTAACAATCCACTAGAAAACATAAACAATCCTTTCTGTAATGATCTGGATTTCTGAAAGTCAACTTCGGTTGACACTGTGTAGTTTGTACACAGGGAATAAATATAAACTTTTAAAAGTGTTTTGCGCAGAAACCATTATCAGATATAAGTTGCGCCAAAATTGTTTCCAAGTGGGAATATTACAATGTCCTAACTATATTCAACAGTGCAGGTGCCTAACTAACTATATTCAACGAGGGAAGGTGCACCCGCACTGTGGAGGAGACAACTTTTGCTATGCGCAACAACAAAAAAATACAATTTAATTCAAAATAACACCACCTAAATATAACCACGGGTCTTTTCTAACGTTGTGTCCGTGCAGAACAGGTGGATGCAATTATTCAATTATGGACTTTACTTCCCACGACTTTATGATATTATTTAACTGCAGCGACTGTTTAAAGTGTCAACTCAACATGCGTGACATTCGGTAAAGAGGGTGATGAAAAGAGGAGGGGTCAGCAGCAGCATCTGTCTTCAAATTCAGCACAGAGACCTCTGACAAGCAGCGGCTATAGATTGCTATCATAGGTGCTATCCTATCAGAAATATAAACAGTCGTCAACTTCTTCACATGCACATCGGAGGAGTCTAAGTAAGGACCTGTAAGAATCACATTGCGTTGGTTTGTTCTCAGATATACCATTATCCTCAGATCAGGTCTGAGATGAAAAATCTGACGGCATGATTTGACAAATGCAACAATGCTGTGTTTGCCATGCAGTAACACTGTAGCTCCAAGATAACTACTGTAATTACATTGTTTTTCCCAACCTCACACCTCATGGATAATGAGGAAAAATATGCCAGAGTGAAAATATATTCTATCCAATATTTGTTGGATTTTTTTCCCTTCTGAATTATGCAGCTGTACGCATTTTAAAAAGCACATTTACAAAGACTATACAGAGCATGTGATTGTGAGTGCATGCATATTTTAGGAAATGATATAGAGAGAATTGTTCGAAACAGTGTAGCAGTCAGTGTGCAGAGCAAATGAAAGAGGTTATTTTGTAATAACAGTATGCATGATAATAACATGATAATAACATGATAATAACATAATAACAGTATGCATGAGGGGGGTGGTGTCTAAGTATGATATTAACAGATTTAACGTCCTCTTTTATGAAAACACATTACAACCAAACACTCAAACATATTGAATGTGTTAGTATTGTAAAAAAAAAATGAAATTGCGTGATGGACGCTCACTACTGTTATTTCTGGAGAGGAATGAAAACATACTTCAGCTCACTGCTGCTGATTATGTTAATTTCCTCTCAAAGCAAAACACGCAAATTAAATGCGTGAACACAATTAGTGTAAGTGCATTTTTGTAAGTTCAAAAGGGACAAAGATGTGTGTTGTTTTTTGTTTTTTGCAAAAGAGAGATAGCTCACAACTTGTTACTTCACATCTCCTTACTTTGTATCAACGCTCCAGATTCATAACTGGTCAAGGAAGATTGCCATGGGAACACTAATGATTTACTTTTACGGCGTCTAACTTGTTAGCAAATCTGACAGTGCTCAATGTTCTTGACAGCTAAATAATGACACGCATAATATGAGAGGGGAACGACAACTCATGGAACTCGCAAGTACTAAATGTGCATTTTCCTGAAATATTTTTTTAACATACATTACATACACACACACACACACACACACAACATATCTGCATATTTCAGTTGGTTTCAGTTTTTAACTGTATGTCATATCGTCATTTTATCAGTCACCTCATATTATAATCAGTGAACACAATAAGTTAATTGTGATGAAATTGGGTATGGTATAATTATGAAATTCTAATTGTATGGAATTTTCATATAACACCCCCCCCCCCCCCCGCCCCAAGGCAAAGGCACTTCACTATAGGTGTAATAAAAAATCTCTTAAAGTGATATAACAGTTCTATAAGAGATCTTGAGCTGCAGTCATACCAACTTTTGATTTTGAAATCAAGCACATTTCACTGTAGCTGTTATAAGAAGAATTTTCTCATGAATTTCTTTGAAATAGGCTACATATTTTTTTCAATGGTATCACGCCCTAAAAGTAAATGATATGACCCCCCACACAAAACACTCTCTGTTCCTGCATCATGTCCATTTAAAACTCACATTCTTATAGAAAAATGACAACCTTTCTGGATCAATTCACATCCATCCTCTTTTAGAAAAATGCACAATAGTTTTACCGTCAGCATGCAGAAGAGATGAGTGCAGTGCAGTGAGAAAGTAAAAGTTTGTGCACAAAGAATGAATGTCAGGCACATTCTAAATGCTTTAACCTACACACACACAATGGAGATATTGCCAACAATATAGACAGTGCCAACAATTTTATCAAAATCTGATAAACTGCAAAAGGCACTATCAAACGTGACATGTGCCCATGTTGGCAGTCAAACTGAGGATATTCAATTATACATAACCTATTACTCATAAACTTGTTATTGATGAACCAAGCATGCACACAATAAAAAAAAGAAAAGAAACAATAGCATTCATTCTTCAAAATATAAGAAATATAAAATGACAATAATTGCAAAAATGAACATACCATAAATACTGGTGCTAGTGATCATGTCTTCAAGCCTAAAAACAAGAGAGGGGAAAAAACAGCAGAATCGGAATTTTCACGAGGAGGAATTCCAAAGGTTGCTTCTCATTACAGCCACTTTTTTCCCCCCTCTGAGCTATCGGATTTCACAGCTTTAAAACGTACGCTCCTTGTCGTCAGCTATTCATTTCGGCCTATACGCGCACATAATTAAGAAGTCGGAAGGACGCAAAGCCAGGACAGGAGATTATTACACCCGCGTCTAGAAGCCTTTGGACGGAGAGGAGAGGAGAGGAGAGGAGAGGCGAGGAGAGGAGAGGAGAGGCGAGCCATGCAGGCACGGCTGGAGGCAGCCTGTCTGTCACTTCTTGCTCCAGTTGAAGCGAGAGAATAGGAAGCATGTGAGTGACTGGAGATGACATAAAACACACACAGCCGCCCATTAGAGGAAGAGAGGCTAAAGCAGCGTGATGCCCCCCACCTTTTATACTTATAAAATAGATGACATGCTGCCAGCAGTTCTGTCCCACTAAAAGAGCGCAATGACAACCTATCTATTAACCTCCCGCCTGCAGTGATCGCCGCAAGTTGTACGCAGGCTGACGTGCATAAACTTCTCGTTGCACGAAAGTTATTTGGGAGGCTGATCGCAGCCGCGTTTAACCTTCTCAGCGAACCGCCCGATTATTACAAAACATCAGCTGCAAAGTGCAGGCTAAAAAATCCTGATTCTGATCCTGATCCTAAGCAAAACAACTTCATGGTAATTATTTTGTCTTTTATTTAAATTTTTTTTAAAGCGGTGTCAATTTGCAGAATGACTTGAGCCACTGCGCTGCAGTCCTGTGATGCGCGACACAGCGAGCGTTTCTCTTTTTAATTGTTAAATATCTGATGAGACACATGGTAGGCTATTATGGGGCTTACCTGTATATGTGACAGCCAGGGCAGCGTCAAGGTTGATCGTAACATGGGTCCAGTGAGTGCGCACATGGATGGCTGCTGGCTGCAGGGGCTAGTAAGCGCGGCTGCTCGCGGTTTGAAACCATTCCAAGTTAGTGAGGGGAAGACTGACCACAGCCACACTCTGCCATGTTGGAATTCCAAACCCTGGACAGCTGCTCCACTGACGGAAGGCAAGGCAGCAGCATGCTGCACACTGCGCATGCGCTCTGTGGCAGGAGCCAAATTCAAAGAGATGAACTTTAAAAGGACCAGTCTGTCAGGTAGATAGTAGGCTGCTATGTTATTGGTGCATGTGCACATTTCTGTATAATGAGCCAATCCGTTTCTGGACAAATTTCTGTAGGTTATGCTAATATGATCTAAATGGATTACAATGCACAATTGCACATATTTCTGTTATTCTGTAGGTTCTTACATCTAGCATACGTACCTGGTAATGTGAACAGATGCACACTTGAACATCGACTTCTAATGTGCAAATCTGTCAACGAAAATGCAAAAAGTTCTATCTGTAAATGTATTTGTTGTTGTATTACTCTCAATATGTTCTTTTTTGGAAATTACTTGTTGTATTAGGCTTAATAGGCTATCTTCAATGCTGTATCTGTCTATGGCTCTGTCTGTCTGTCCCACTGATGATGTCATCAGTGATGTCACAAATCGTGACATCATCAGTGATGTCATAAGAGGTTGTGACGTCATCAGTGATGGCATAAAAGCATTGTTACATCATCAGTGATGTCATAATAGTCCCACTGATGATGTCATCAGTGATGTCATAAGAACATAATCAAGTCCCAGGGGCAGACACTGAAAGAAGTGGGAGTCTGGCGTCTTCAGCCATGGACAGCTGTATGTTGCAAACTCCAGGACAGGTGATCCAGCATCCCTGAAGTATGCCATCAAGGAGCAGCCAGGGCAAGGCAGGGCCAGCTCGGCGAGGTGCAGGCCGGGCGAGCCTAGGTTAAAAACCTAGTTATCTATATCCTCTCTGCTGCTGCAGTGACCACATTTCCCCACAGGGACAATTAAAGTTTCCTCTTATCAGTTGCACCAAAATGTATTTTGCCCAGAATCTTGAAAATCTTTCATATTGTGATTGATTGACACACCCCATTGCAGGTACTCTGGCACCTCTCTATTATCCTCCTCCCACAGCCTTGGAGGAGGGAGGTGCTCTCCACTCCATTGGGGATGCATTGCAAGAGGACCCTGGTCAGACACATGATAGGAGGATTGGCACCACAATTCCCATAATGCCCTCTCATATCCATAGCCAAGGCCCTACAGGAGTGATGCATTGATTCAACCTTCAGCGCTCCCTTGACTGCACCATGCTAATTCCAACGGCATGAGCTCTTTGGAGAAATCCTCCCCACAAGGCAGGACGTGGAGCAACCTCTGAGCTGCTCTGGACACTGACAGCTGAAGTGTCGTTCTTTGATACAGCAGTGCTGCACACGCTCAGTCTCATTCTCTGATACAGCAGTGCTGCACACGCTCAGTCTCATTTTCTGATACAGCAGTGCTGCACAACGCTCAGTCTCATTCTCTGATACAGCAGTGCTGCACACGCTCAGTCTCATTCTCTGGTACAGCAGTGCTGCACACGCTCAGTCTCATTCTCTGATACAGCAGTGCTGCACACGCTCAGTCTCATTCTCTGATACAGCAGTGCTGCACACGCTCAGTCTCATTCTCTGATACAGCAGTGCTGCACACGCTCAGTCTCATTCTCTGGTACAGCAGTGCTGCACACGCTCAGTCTCATTCTCTGGTACAGCAGTGCTGCACAACGCCGGCTTGTCTTCACATCCAATCATTTCCACTTTCTTCTTCATGTCGCTGCTAGTTTGAAATAAAGGTGGCACTAGACCTTTTTCACAGCAGCGATTTTGAGTTTCAAAACAGGGTAAACACAGGTGTAACCAACTAACCAATAGCCTTAATGAGGGCCCTGGTACTGGACACCTAAATGGAATGGAACCATTATTAATGTTATTGGTTACACCCATTTTGCCCTCAACCCGATCTCCAAAAAAAACGTAAAATAGGCACGTTTGTGGACAAACGTTGCTATTTTACGATGTCGGCTAAGAAATTGTAAAATGGGAACGTATGCGTCTACAGCGGTGGGCGGGGTTTGGGCGTGTTTTATGGAGATTTTCTGTTTCTAACCCCTCCCCCTACTCTAATCCTCACCCTAACCACTCGGAACGTTAATATTTTACGTTTTTCGAGCCGAAATTGTAAAATAGCAACGTTGGTCCACATCGTTGGTATTATACGTTTTTCTAAGAGACTGTGTTGGCTTTGACACCTCAAAATGGCTGCTGTGAAAAGGGTCTATTGCAGGTTTCTGCCAGCTTTTCACAATGCAGCAGATTTTCAGTTATAAACCATGTATGGGGATAACAGCTCCTGGTTACCTGGTTAGATGCTGGTGCTCATCAGTTTGAATGCCTTGACCATTAGCGGGATAATGGGCTGTTACTCAGCTGGGTAGACCAGTAGTGTGTGTCCAGGCTTATAGGAGCAGCCTGTGAAAATGTCTGTGTGCTGTGGAGGTCATGGAGAAAACACGTGCAGTGCATTTCCAGGTGTAGCCATGTCCATTGTATCCTTCATATGGGCATGTTCAGTCTGTGCCTTTGTCCTTGTGTCAGCAGGCAGGACATTCTGAATTATTTTGCTCAGCTGCCTCCCTGAACTCTTGCTACAGCACGTCAATACACACATCATACAGACAGCACACCCGCACATACAGCTCCAGCAGGTCTCACAGTTCATGTCCGTCACACACTTGGAACCTCCTTGACATAGATCAGACCTCGAGAGGGGGAAAAAGTTGTTTGTTTGCTAAGATTTCATTCCACCGCGTCTCAGATCCTGATCTAGTATGAAATGCGTTCATAAGCAATAATAACAACAACAATACAGTTTAGCCCTCCTCGCATTACAGTATTTATCCTCTGTGTGCAAATCACTTTTTCCACACAAATACAAGGTTATATAGTTCTAAGGCTGTAGCAGCTATAACGAGCAATCGTTCTTTGATACAACGAGAATTGAGTGTGTCTAGAATGTTTGCTGAACCCACCCCCCCCCCACCACACCCAGCCACACAAACACACACACACACACACACACAGCCACCCACACACACACACCCACACACACACTCCCCCACCCACACACACACACACACACACACACACACGCACGCACACACACATAGTGAAATTGTTCATTTCCCCAGGAACGAGGTTAGGGGTTTCCAGAGCCACGTGACTGGCTGTTTTTTAACCTTCTGCCTACAGACTCTTATGTCATGTGCGATCATCTCAGCCATGTTGCTGGGCCTTTATTATTTCCTCCATGAATGCTGGCTTTGCTGCAGAGAGCCTTTCCTCACAGGAGCACCACAGATCCTGATGTATCAAACAAATAAGAGCTGTTTTTATTCCCCTGATCAATGCGTTTGTAGAATTATTGACTTGTCTTTTCACTGATTGCTGTTAAACATTGTGTAATAATAATAAAAAAGGCCCTGGCATCAATCTTTAAAGCCAATAAAAAATGTAGTGGCTATAATCCCACCGGGCGGCATTGAGAAAGAAATGTTTTCCCGTCTCTAAAACGCCGTGTTTGTATTCGATATCATTACACAAGTTAGCTTGTGCTCGTCGTGGAGCGATGTTGTTGTATCATTTGCAGAGACCCTGTGTGTACAGAGATGATACTCATAGTTCTTCTTAAAGGAACACTCCGCCCATTTTCAACCAGCTTTGTATCATTAGAACATCAGTAGTATATCAGAAAACTGTAAACGGTTTTGAAGTCTGTCATTTAATTTGACAGTTATTGAGTGTTAAAGTGTGGACCAGTGACATCACTGGTCCACACTAACTCAAATTAATAACTCATTAACTCAAATCAACTCTCAATAACTGTCAAACTATTCATCATTCATCTAGTTTGACAGTTATTGAGAGTTGATTTGAGTTAATGAGTTATTAATTTGAGTTAGTGTGGACCAGTGATGTCACTGGTCCACACTTTAACACTCAATAACTGTCAAATTAAATGACAGACTTCAAAACCGTTTACAGTTTTCTGATATACTACTGATGTTCTAATGATACAAAGCTGGTTGAAAATGGGCGGAGTGTTCCTTTAAACAGTGATCTTTGAATATACCGTAACTGTGCATTTCTTGTGTGACACACCGGGGGTTAAGATAGTATAGTCTGGCCTCCACACGGGCGCTTTCTGAAGAGCAGCAGGTATTATAAAGAGAAAGATGGACAAAAAGTGGAAAATTAAAGGCTCGCTTTCCCCACATTATTTGAAGATGTGTAGCCAAGTCCCTTTATGGACTGGGGCTAAAATCCTAATAGGGACAAGCTTGAAGTGAATAGAGCCCACAGAGGATAAGCTACTAAATCTTGCAATAAAAGCAATGTGATTTACAGTAAATTCCACACGGCTGACAGCGCCACAGCTGAGGGCATAAACAGCCATCTCAATGCTGCAGCGCCTCGGCTCTACAGTATATATATCTGCTGTGAACTACTATCACACACGGGCACGCTGCTGCTCCCCCAGCAATGACTTTGATAAATAACCCCGGGAAAGTCCCACTGTTGGCTTCAAACTAGAAGTTGTTCAGTTGCAATTCTGCATTTGTCCCTCTTTAATGCGTATGGAAGTGGCTTTAGCAGTAATCTGTCAGTGATTGATTAGGTCTGGCCCAGATCCCCTCTCCTCTCCGTTCTCCTCTACTGACTCGCGCTGCTCAGCCGCTGTGTATTTACAGAAGAGATGGCTGTATTAGAGAGAAGAGACTGTCTCATTTACCTGCAGCATAAACACAGTTACTTCCACTCGGGTGACTATACGCTCAGAGGGTGACCGCCGAGTAAACACGAAAACAAGAAGTGACATGTTCTGGTTGCTATTGAATTCATGCACCAGTGGATAAACAAACAGGCTTTACAGGATGGACAGATATAAGGAATCACATCTTCAACAATCATCGTTAAGGATAACTGGGCGTCAAAGTAGAGCTAATGATGTTTTAACTCCGTCGTGCCAGACAGGCATCAACACCATAGGCTATGGAATACCTAAGCAGGCAAGTAGCTGCTATGAATGAATAAGAAATGTATGCAACCGTAAGAACACAATATTTATTTTGTATGTGACACAAGAGGTTAAAAAAGCAATCTAGACAGGGTGCTAGATATTGATTACACTTACCAGCAGATCCATTTTAATTAAATATTAAGAGAGTAAACGCTGCATTGATAGCAACTAAACAGCAACTGTTTCTGCCTTTTCTTTTGGCATCATTTCAAGGAGAAAAACAAAAAAAATCCACAAACCAAAAACAACACATGCTTTCATGTTGCTTCATATCGTTAGACTTATTAAAGCAGGGCTGGGTGACATCCAATACATTTTGTATTTTAGTTATTTTTAAAAGGCGGTCTGGGTATGAACATTCGTGCATGAATTTTAATGGAGATACTTAAATGGTAATTATTCCACTCAGGCTCAAACGCAGGTAACAAATGGAATTCAATCAGTGTCCGTGCATAATGATGGTCATTAGGAGAAAGAAAATAATAATGACATCCTATCCGCATTAAACCTGCAGACACTTTACACAATGATCCTGCAGACATTATTGATCTCCATGGAGATAAGCAATTGTCACTTTTCAGCATTGTGCCTGAATGTTAAATACAGCTCGTCTTGTTTTTCTCCAGCGTATTTTCAGCCCAATGCCAAATTTCCATTCAATTTCCTGTGCTACTTGAAATCCTTGCTCGCATTCTACATGATTGTAATTTGGATTCATTGTCAGAGCTGCCTCTCCAGTTCCCACTCTCTTATCCTCCAATTTCAGCGTTCATATCAAGCTCACATGAAGTGAACGTGGATAGCTGAATGTGTTTGGAGTGATACTTTGAGTTTGGGCTTGTTCTGCTTTTGTGCTTGAGATCTGAGTATGCTTTCCCTATAGGTACCGCAATGCAGCCATCGAAAAGTCAATCAGATGCACACTTACGTACTGTAGCTACTAAGCACTGGAGTTCCATCCTCCACATAACTGCTTAATCATTTACAAAGTAAAACTGACAGGAATATAACTTGGTTGGACCAAATGCCAAATTGTTTAAACAGCCTTCAACAGCTCTTACACTAGGTTGGATGGTAAATAAGACTAAAATGTCCAAACCTCCGGCAGATCATTTAAAAATATACACCAATCTTTTTGTTTTCTTCCTTGTACAGATCGTTATTGGCTGAACGTTGTGACAGTTGCTTACACATTGTACAGTAGCATTTAATGAGTCGTCTCCAAGATGGCCACTTGGTGGAATAATTGAATAAGATCTCCAATCAAATGCTCCAGGATTTACATGCCTTCTGTTGCCAACTAGCTCCATCTGTTTGGTTTTGAGAGCTCTGACACAGTGGCTCTTGTGAGTCAAACAGCAGTAATGTAATTGTGGACGTGACAGATACACCAGATGATTCGAGGACTGTTGGGAAGTCTGGTCCGAGGCGTACAGTACGACACTGTGTCATATGGCTTCTCTCCGAAAAGCATGACAAAAACCCGTTTCAATCTTCTGTCTTCTAATTCAAAACTACTTATGCGCGTTGCTTGCTCCTTCATTTGGGACTGCATCAAATGGCTCCGCACTTAAAGGAACACTCTGCCCATTTTCAACCAGCTTTGTATCATTAGAACATCAGTAGTATATCAGAAAACTGTAAACGGTTTTGAAGTCTGTCATTTAATTTGACAGTTATTGAGTGTTAAAGTGTGGACCAGTGACATCACTGGTCCACACTAACTCAAATTAATAACTCATTAACTCAAATCAACTCTCAATAACTGTCAAACTAAATGAATGATGAATAGTTTGACAGTTATTGAGAGTTGATTTTAGTTAATGAGTTATTAATTTGAGTTAGTGTGGACCAGTGACATCACTGGTCCACACTAACTCAAATTAATAACTCATTAACTAAAATCAACTCTCAATAACTGTCAAACTAAATTAATGATGAATAGTTTGACAGTTATTGAGAGTTGATTTGAGTTAATGAGTTATTAATTTGAGTTAGTGTGGACCAGTGATGTCACTGGTCCACACTTTAACACTCAATAACTGTCAAATTAAATGACAGACTTCAAAACCGTTTACAGTTTTCTGATATACTACTGATGTTCTAATGATACAAAGCTGGTTGAAAATGGGCAGAGTGTTCCTTTAACTTGGCTTTAAACGGTGATGCATCTCTTGCAGCAGCAGCAGCAGCACTGCATCCCAAAGTTAAGCGTGTCTTAATTGAATAGCGGGTTTCAGCGTGAGCCTGCAGGGTGAAGGACAATAGTAGCAGGGGCAGTTTGGCTGGGTGCCAGTGGACAATGCGGAGCGGGCCTGGGCTCTCAGCGGCAGGCAGAGCCCCACGCCCGGGTCCACGTCGGGAGAGACAGCCTCTGCTGCTTTGATGGATCTGTCATAGGAGCCAGTGTCTGCCCCCAGTAGGGAGTCAGGTATTCACCACCAATAACACACAGTACTACTAGAGCAGGTTGTGCTAAGGGTCTATTTTCAGGTTCTAACTATCTTTTGTTTATTCGTTCCCCTTCCCTGATGCGTTTTGAAGGACAAGACCTCTGATTACTTTACTTTTAGGGTAGCTTGTTAGAAAAATGTTCACAACTTGCCATTCTGATTCGACCCTAGAGGCCACTAAGTGCCTTCAAGGCTTTACCAGCCACTCCTTTTGTTGCAGACATGAATCATAATCTCTATAGTAACATCATTTTCCCAACTCAAGCTGACTCTGAAGGTTAACAGTTGAACTTATTATTTTTAGGTGAACAATGAACAAGGATTCAAGACGTGGTCAAAGACCAAGATGTTGACATGCCCACTAAAACACAGTCTTCTCCAGCTCTATGTCTTTTTACATTGAAGTGGTCTGCTCATTAAAACCAGTGATGCCAAGGTCGTTCAATTCATGTCTGTCCCTTTCATCAGCTTTAGTAGCTCCATGTGTGACTGAACGCCACTTTGCCCATCACACTAAAGTGCTTATAGTGCCCAGGACTGAAGCTCTCTCTATCTGATCACACCATGTTTTTCTCCAATTCTGCTTGATTCAAAGACATACAGTATGAATGATGGAGATATTTAGGTTTTTGTTGACTCTTTTCACAACAGCCAAAGAATGGATGCACTGATATGAACATGTTGGCCGATGCCGATGACCGATATTAACATTGTTGTTATGGCCGATAACCGTTATCTACCGATGTCGATATGAGCTGAATAAAAACACGTTTCTATTGTAATCAAATTGTGTAGGCCTACGGCACATGTGAACACTGTGAATTGGAAAAAGTAAATGCCTTTCTTTATTTCCATTCCAAATCATTTGGAAAAGCCCATAAATCAGATTTACCGCATTGTTTCCTGTCAATGCGACAATTGTGGACAATATCGATACCCGATATTAACATTGCTGTCGTTTTGATCATCGGACCGATACGATATATATATATAAAAAAAATACTATCATCGGCCGATACCGATATGATTGCCAATATATCGTGCATACTCACTTGCAAGTCATTATGAATGACTAATTGTAATAATCACTGCACCCACGTCCACAGTGTCAGAGGGGAAGGCATCTGTGTTTGATTCACAGGAACATGCAGTATCATAGTGTGGACATAAGTGAGAAAAGCAGAGGCTTGTGAAACACAGGACTTGGAGGCGGATTCATTTTGCAGCAAGGCATCGCTTTTCCAGAGCGCTGCAAGACTTCCCGATCGCCTGTAATCCCCAGCTCTCACACATAAGTCATTGAGAGCGATGGAGTCCCCCTCTGTTTACTCACTCCAAACCAAATGATCTTTCACAAGTAGACCACTTCACATGTGAAATGGAATTTGCCGGGGTGTTCCATCCCAAGTCTATTTCTCTGTACGCTTTACCAATTCCCAAATAGGGTTCAGTCGCTCACAGATAATGTCTGTGTGGATTGAGCTCGGGCTCCTCTGCTGCTGCAAAGGCCCATGGGGAAAAGGTATTTGGACGGAGCTAAAGCAGGACTGTTGAGCACACACACACACAGCACTCAATTTCATTTTGTATTATTTACTGGGATGCATTTGTTCATTGGACAGTATAGAGGAATGTTTACATCAGCATATGAATGATTGAGCATGGTAATAGTTCCAATACAAACACACTCAATCACTTCAATCAAATTCAACACCAATGTCCATACAGTTCATGCAGTTAGTCATATTCTTCAAGGGAAAAAATACATATGCTGGGTGGGATTTATGTAAAAGGTACAGTCAAATGGAGAAAAAAAACACTATGTAAAAGCTAAATTCTTGACACTAGTTACATAGATGTGTACTCTGTCATAAACATTCATGTGAGAGTTTAAAGAGCAGCTGGCTGATGGTTTTATGGTAGCAGCAGATGACAGTGTTACTGCTTTGGAACGTAGTTATGATAAATGGTTGTTTTAGGAGCGCTGCGTTTACTTTGTAGACTCATTATGAGAATATTATGTATGAGAAAAACAGTCATTAATATTCATTATAATTGCAAACTACTGGGCTGAATGCTGATTGAGTGTATTCAGATGCCAGCACAACCCTGCTTTGTGTCTAATGTATCTCTCAATGCAATATGCAGCTATAAATGTCCTGTAGATGCTTAGGAAGGTGCCATCTCAACAGAATCGGACTTTAACTCATTTTTACCCACAATCAACTTGCGAATATGATAAATCGCTAAGCTCATCATATACTGGTCTCGTGGGAAGTAGAAATTACTGTAACATACAATAGTGATAGAATGCACTTTATAAAACGGGTACCTCAAATCAAGCAATCTGATTGGTTCATAGCCATGGTCAGCCCGTTCTCGTACCAGAGCCCCGCGCTTTGTCACGCGCCTTTTGTGTAACTTAGTGCGTTTTATGGAACGCACCACAGGTGGACATTTTTTTTAATGATTTATTTATGGGAGGGCGGACTGTTAAAAACCACTGTGGGTTCAGGCAAAGGTCAAGTATGCCGCCGGGCTCCTCGTCCAGAAGCAGTTGGGAAGAGGGGACCCTCTCTCTCCCAGGTTTTCACCTACCCAATGCCTGAGCCTAACCCTAAGACCACCTACCCAATGCCTGAGCCTAACTCTAAGACCACCTACCCAATGCTTAAACCTAAAGACCACCTACCCAATGCCTGAGCCTAACCCTAAGACCACCTACCCAATGCCTGAGCCTAACTCTAAGACCAGCTACCCAATGCCTGAGCCTAACTCTAAGACCAGCTACCCAATGCTTAAACCTAAAGACCACCTACCCAATGCCTGAGCCTAACCCTAATACCACCTACCCAATGCTTAAACCTAAAGACCACCTACCCGATGCCTGAGCCTAACCCTAAGACCACCTACCCAATGCTTAAACCTAAAGACCACCTACCCAATGCCTAAACCGAAAGACCACCTACCCAAAGCCTGAGCCTAACCCTAAGACCATCTACACAATGCCTGAGCCTAACCCTAAGACCACCTACACAATGCCTGAGCCTAACCCTAAGACCACCTATGCCTAAACCTAAAGACCACCCACCCAATGCCTAACCCTAACCCACCCACCCAATGCCTAAACCTAAAGACCAACTACCCAATGCCTAAACCTAAAGACCACCTACCCAATGCCTAAACCTATAGACCACCTACCCAATGCCTAAACCTAAAGACCATCTACCCAATGCCTAAACCTAAAGACCACCTACCCAATGCCTAAACCTAAAGACCACCTACCCAATGCCTAAACCTAAAGACCACCTACCCAATGCATAAACCTAAAGACCACCTACCCAATGCCTGAGCCTAACCCTAAGACCACCTACACAATGCCTAAACCTAAAGATCACATACCCAATACCTAAACCTAAAGACCACCTACCCAATGCCTAAACCTAAAGACCACCTACCCAATGCCTAAACCTAAAGACCACCTACCCAATGCATAAACATAAAGACCACCTACCCAATGCCTGAGCCTAACCCTAAGACCACCTACACAATGCCTAAACCTAAAGACCACCTACCCAATGCCTAAACCTAAAGACAACCTACCCAATGCCTAAACCTAAAGACCACCTACCCAATGCCTAAACCTAAAGACCACCTACCCAATGCCTGAGCCTAACCCTAAGACCACCTACACAATGCCTAAACCTAAAGACCACCTACCCAATGCATAAACCTAAAGACCACCTACCCAATGCCTAAACCTAAAGACCACCTACCCAATGCATAAACCTAAAGACCACCTACCCAATGCCTAAACCTAAAGATCACCTACCCAATGCCTAAACCTAAAGACCACCTACCCAATGCCTAAACCTAAAGACCACCTACCCAAGCTGTGGAGTCCCCCCCACCCTGGGTGGTACTACCATACTTCTAACACGTTCTCACTCTGAACTCGTCTCACAGAACCGCTTTGTCAAGCGCCTTTGGAGACCTCCGTAATGCTCTGCGGAGCCTCCGGCGTTTTATGGAATGCATAACACCATGCTACGCAGCATTCCGCACCTGGGTTCAGGGAAAGCTCACCTGGGTTCAGAGAAAGGAGCTCATCGTCCACAATGACTTGACGTCATTGCTTTGCACAATTCAGTATCACCGCGTCTGAGAAGGGCATTCTTTCTCTTCTTCTTTTTTTTTTTTTTTTTTTTTTTTTTTATCTTTTTTTTTTTTTTTTTATATAGCCCTAATTCACAAGCATGTCTCAGAGGGCTTCACAGAAAGTATGTCTAGCTGATTCTAGCTAACACACAGTAACAAGAATATACAGAATAAAGATAACATTTGAACATTTGAAGAAAGCAGGAGAGTGGAGGAGGGAGGGAGAGGGGGGAGGTGGGGAGAAAATAGGAAATGTGGAGAGGTGGGAGGGCGCAGGGGAAGGAGAGCAGTGGGAATGTGAGAGAGGGGAGAGGACAGAGAGGAGGAGAGAAACAGAGAAGGAGAGGTGGAAGGGTACAGGGGAGGTAGAGTAGAGGTAGGGTCTAGGGTGGAGGGAGGGAGGGAGGAGAGGGGGGAGGTGGGGGGGAAATAGGAAATGTGGAGGAGGAGAGAACAGGGGAGGAGAGATGAGGGTGCAGGGGAGGGAGAGCCAGGGTAGGGGTAGGGTCTAGGGTTGGGGGAGGGGAGGGAGTAGGATACGGGCCCGGATTAGGGCGAGGGTGGGGAGAAATGGGAAATGTGGAGGAGGAGAGAACAGAGAAGGAGAGGGTGCAGGGGAGGGAGAGCAGGGGGAATGTGAGAGGGAGGAGAGGGCAGAGAGGAGGAGAGAACAGAGAAGGAGAGGTGGGAGGGCGCAGGGGAAGGAGAGCAGTGGGAATGTGAGAGAGGGGAGAGGACAGAGAGGAGGAGAGAACAGAGAAGGAGAGATGGGAGGGTACAGGGGAGGTAGAGTAGAGGTAGGGTCTAGGGTGGAGGGAGGGAGTAGGATACGGGCCCGGATTAGGGCGAGGGTGGGGAGAAAATGGGAAATGTGGAGGAGGAGAGAACAGAGAAGGAGAGGTGGGAGGGTGCAGGGGAAGGAGAGCAGGGGGAATGTGAGAGAGGGGGGAGGACAGAGAGTAGAGGTGCAGGGGAAGGAGAGCAGGGGGAATGTGAGAGAAGGGAGAGCAGGAAGTGGCAGGGATTCAGGAAAATAGGGGAGAAGAGGAGAAGGAGCAGAGGGGGGGGAGAATGAGGAGAGAGCAGGAGAAGGGAGGGGGGGGCGGTGGGATGTGGGGGAGGAAAGAGCATGGAAAGAGAGGAGAACAAGAAGGGGGAAGAAGGGAAGAAGCGGGGAAAGGGGGAAAGAGAGGGGGGGGGGAGAAGATCAGACAACTGACTACTCTAAGCATTAACCAGAGCTAACTGGGACATAGTATCTAGCTAATCTACAGCCTAATCTGGCCTATCCTACCCTGCTCTAGTCTGATTTTAGCCTGAACACTAACAGGTCAGCCTTAGGCTGTAGCTAATCTATCGCCTACCTAAGCTGTTCTAAACCAACCGGCAGCCCTCGACCAGTGATGAAGAGCACCGATGCCCCCCGACCCGGCCCCCGCCCACATATGGCGTGGGAGGGAAGGCCAGGCCGGGACACAGCGGCACCCCCTCACCCCCAGTGAACGCAAGAAAACCTTTCCACCATATGGATCGCCGCATGGATTGCCCCAGTGACTTGGCTGAGGAGGAACCTTGTGAGGTCGTTGTGCTAGGGGCCAATTGCTGCGGCCCAGGCGGACCCAGCCCCCACGCGACCCGCCCCCCCAGCCCCCAGCCACCAGCATAGTGACTGAGAGCGTGAGAGCAGGCCACGCGGGGGACGGGCCCACCCACCAGGCCACAGCAGCGGACCCCCATCTGGGGACTCCCCTCCGAGACAGGCCGAGAGATGCCGGGCTAAACCATGCACAGAGTTTCCGATAATGAAACTCTGTGAATGGTTTAATATGGAAATAAAATGTACAAGAGAACAGAAAATTGAAAATGTAAAAAGAGTCCAACAGAAAGGATATAGAAATGTAATTTTTAAATTATCCTAAGATCAGGGAAGGGAGTTGAAAATCTAAAAAGTAGAGTCCAAAAAGAAATAGAAAATGCAGTCTTTAAGTGTTCGTAGGTTTAGAGAATACTAGTTAATTAGCTAGGTGACAAAAGGGTAACAAGATTGGGAGTTCCATGAGGATGATCTGAGGAATCCAAGAGTCCGCGTTGTTGAGGCTGGGGGGGGGGGGGGGGGGGGTCCCCCCCTTCCCTTAGGCAGGCAGGTGACCAGGATGATGAGGATAGGGGTCGGTGGTGGTGAAGAGCCCGGGGTGTCAGACAGTAGATGGAGTAGCGGGTAGATGGCCTAGGGTGACGACAGGTGGCTAGGGCGATGACGGCCGGACCTAGGGCTGCAGCGGCGGGGGTGTACGTCAGGCCAATGAAGGACACCTGAGGGGGAGAGAGAGAAGAGAGCGGGGGAATCTGCGCAGAGGTGGAACTAACTCTATAGACAACAATAAAATTAGGTCAAAACAAAATTTATTAGGATTTTTTAGGATGACTAATACTATACTGCTAATTCAGGTCTAGGTAGTCTAGGTCTAAGTTTAGACTGATACTGCTGGCTTGTGATAGCCCGCTCAGCAGTTCAGGACTAAGTTTATTCACCAGCTATTTCCAGCATTCAAGCAGACCGGTGCAGACCGGTTCACAGAATTTTTTCCTCCCCAGGATGGCGAAGGCATGTCCCACCCT
Organism: Poromitra crassiceps; assembly: GCF_964638095.1. Classification (NCBI taxonomy): domain Eukaryota; kingdom Metazoa; phylum Chordata; class Actinopteri; order Beryciformes; family Melamphaidae; genus Poromitra; species Poromitra crassiceps. The sequence goes on from NC_139629.1 coordinate 4,731,341, forward strand.
ACTCTGTCTCTGATCTCTCTAAATGCCACTGAATGACTGAAACACTTGTTAGCATGTACAAATCAAATTCTTTTCAATGGTCAAATTCATTTTGAAATCCGTTGCTCGGCTGTTGAGATAATTGTGTTTTACAGCCACTAACCTCACGTCACCAGGCTCTCTCTCAAAGGACAAGAGCCTAGTTTCCATTAGCGGCTGCATGCGTCTTCCTCTCTAAAGCCCCCCACACATCTGATCTGCGGTAAACAGCTCTGTGCCTGCTGTGCCGTTCTTTTCCTCTGGGGGGAGAGCGGTGCCTCCCAACTATGCGGCAGCGCTAGCCTTGCCGTTGCGCACCGCTCGAATTAGCCACCGTGCGCTGCCTGGTGCGCTTCATTGTTCAAATTGTTTCAACTTTGACCTTGTTACCGCTGACCTTTTTCAGCTCTACCTCGCGGTGAGAGAAGAGAAGATCAGAATCAGTCATCTTTTTTTATTGCCACAATATGCAAAGATGACATACAGGGAATTGGTCTTAGTGTCAGTATGCTGCGGGCATCTTGTATCAACACTGTATTCAGAAGTTAAAAAGAAGATATCTAAGACAAACTCACAAAATTGCAAGTGCAGTCCAATGTCTATACAATATCATGAATAGGAGGAGTGTTAAATAGGCATTAAATAGGAATTTACAGTCCAAGCGGTGCAATGTAGTTAGCATGAGCAATATAAGAGCAACATAATAGAGTAAAAAGTTCTGGTAGGAGAAGCAGCTATAATACTTTAATGTAAGGTGACCAGATTTCTCAAATGAAAATCGGTGAAATTTCCAGTCCGGCAATCAATATATCATTAAAATATCCAATGTTATTACCTATGAAATTAGGTAATAACCCCCCCCCACACACACACACACACACACACACACACACACACTTAATTCACTGTGGCCCTTTACAAAATGTCAATAATGTGTTCTCCAGCAGCATTAGGCCTGGCCTAATTTTTATGAATAGCCTCAGATCTCAAAATGTATTTTCGGTGGAGTGCTAATTGCTTTTTCAATGTCTTCCTGGAAGAGCAGGAAGCAGCAAAACTTGTAAACACTTGTTGGATGTCTGGATCAGTGGGCGACATAGATATGAGATGCTTTGATATGGTTTTAATCTGCCCGTAAGCCTCCTGTAACCTTCCTGCTTGAATGGTTGACCAGTGGGCACGTCTGTAAAGGGGAGACTCATGGGTACTCATAGAATCCATTCTCATTCAGATATCTTTGAAATTGACCATGCCGGTTTTTCAAAATTCATTATTTAGCCTTCCTTCCTTCCCAACAAGGTATCATGGCATTGTTGGTCCCAATGGATGCTGTAGGTCTTACAGTTTCATAGCCTATAAGTATCTTCACTCTAGATTTAAGAATGAGCCCGCTAGAGCTAGAGTAATATCGGCCGCAGACGCCAGTAGAAAATCGGGGACATTTTCGGGGACAGCTCCAGCCGGGGACAGGTCACCAAAAACAGGGACTGTCCCTGAAAATCGGGGACGTCTGGTCACCTTACTTTAATGTAGCGAGTTTAGCCCAGCTGCTGCTACTGTGAGGTGACGTATGATGGGGGGCGCTCATATCAGTGGAGGGGGAACGCAGCTGTGCTCGGGGGGTATTGGGGGTGGGGTGGTTTGTAGAGGCCTTAGTAGGGGGGCTTTCGGGCCTTGCTGATGAGGGCGATGGCAGTTGGGAAGAAGCTGTTGTTGTGGTGAGAGGTTTTGGTCTTGACAGATCTCAGTCTGTTGCCGAGGGGGCATGTCAAAGAGTTTGTGTCCGGGGTGGGAGGAGTCGGTCATGATTTTACTAGGCCGCTTCAGCGTCCGGGTGGTGTGCAGGTCCTGAAGGGATGGCAGGTTGCATCCGATCACCTTCTCAGCACAGCGCATGATGGGCTGCAGTCTGTTAATGTCCTTGAGAGTGGCCGCAACATACCGGACGGTGATGGAGGAGGAAGACCCACCCCAGATCCGGCAGTGTTTCCGCTTTGTGTGCTGCAGTATTTTTGTTCCCCCATAAGAAGATGGCTATATATGCTAATAGTTCATTTTATTTTTGTAGCTACATACTGTAGCTAGATAACGCGCATCATTTATTTATGTCACTATCACGCCCATGTTTTCAATTGTTTTTTGGATCACAAAAGTTCCACATCCGCCGGATCTGCAAAGCCGTATCCTCCGGATCTGCTACCAGGAGAGCTTTTTGCCCCAAAACTACTAGCTAAACCGGAGATAGCTTGTGTTGCTACCTGCTATAGCTAGCTGCTGTAACTTATCTAATGTTAGGTTGCACAGCAACTGCCTCATCCCAGAGAGGGTATTTTTATTTTGAACATCATTATTTATGAATAGAAATGAGAGTGTGTCTATTACTTTCATAGTGCTATACTTGGTAACCATTTTATAAAAGCAATAGCTCACTTCAGGCCGTGATATATGGTCATTATCACAGCTAAGGGGGTTGTCGTGAGCTATTGCTTAAATGAACCATCACTGTAGAGATATAATGAAATACTCATCAGTAAAACAAAGCACAATAATTCAAAATGTCTCACTGTATTTTATTAACTGTTGTGGAATTCACAGCATATAAGCTGCCCAATGGTCTCCAATGAATTCAGCTGGTATTTCTGTTGATGGGCTCCATCTTTGTTTGTGTCTGGTAATTGGAGGCATGTTGAAGTAAGGAGCATTGATACATTTCCCAGTCTGGTGTGAATGAGGCCGGCTATGGAAAGGAAAGGTCAGTGCCGTGGACCAGCCCTTCTCCCCAAGGGCCTTCAGCAGCAGGGCCCGAAGAACACCACCAACAATGAAACATGTTGCTTCTCCAGGGTAGAGCGGCCAGACTCCTGTTGGCTGGAGGAGTTCTTACCTCAGTGGGCTGCTGTTGGTCACTCTTCACAGCAATAATCTGCAGGTCTGACCAATCAATACCTACAGCCACGACAGGCCCCATCTTCCATTACTGCAGACATCTCTGCAGTGCCTGTGCATCATGAGGAGAGGAGCACAGAGTAGGCATCGACAAGCATCTCCACACAAACACAGGCACACACATGCACACGCACGCACATGCACACACACACGCACACACACGCAGGCACGCACACACACACACACACACGCAGGCACGCACACACACACACACACACACACACGCACACGCACACACACACACACACACACATGCGCAGGCACGCACACACACACACACACACACACGCACGCACACGCTCACGCACACATTCACACAGACACATGCACATACATAAGGGCATTCACACAAGCATGGACATGGACACACAAACACAGTCAGATATGTTAAAAAAATATATATAATGCACACATGATAGATTTAAGTCAGTCACCAAAGACAAGTCGATAATATTAAAAATACAGCTTGTGATAATTAAATCATCAGTCGTTTTTTTCCCTTTGATGTTCTTTTATGAAACTCCCATGAAGAGCTGCTAATAATTACTTGCTTCTATGAATAAAACAAAGAATAATAATATTTTGTTGTTCTAATACATTGAAGCTGTGTATACCGTACGGTACTCATCAACTGTAAACCAGATATCAACAATAGATTGATTCAGTAGTAGCCTACTGATAACTGTAATTGTAGTCATCTCTTGTTATACTGAATAGCTGATAATAAAGAATGCAGCTCTGTGGCCCTCTGGGACTGCTGTGTGTGCTCTTGCTGGCTTTTTGAGCCAGCACAGACTAACAGTAATGGACTCAACAAGTGAAACAGAATTGGCATATCGCCAACAAGTCATGCCCCCAGGGAAGGCAATGCTACAGTAGCTTTACAATTAAGCAAACAAAGAGATACGCAGCTAAATGCTTCCTAGAGGAACATCGGAACATCATATTTTTTTCTATTATTATGCGTTGACGTGAAAAACACTAATTGGTTCCCTTGCCTATTCTTTGTCATCGCCAGCGCAGCACAAGTGCATGTGTCTTTCTACTCAAAGTGCTCACACAGAACAGCGGGAGGCGAGCCTACCAGGCAATCTACATCATGTAACAATGGGCCTATGGCATTTACAGCCATCGTCAGATTTTCATTTCACATTTCACTGTAAACATGGTTTTCGTATCGAGTTATTTTAACACGTGAAAACATGAAAACTTGTAAAATAATAATAATAATAATAATAATTTCCATATTTCTGTTGTGTAGTGTAAAACGATGAGTGCCATGAAGGAATGAAGAGAACCTATGAGACAGGAATGAATTCACCCGTGGGATTACAATAATTTGTTTCTATGCAGATTTTCTCTTATGTGAAGTATTTATTTATTTGTTTATTTGTTTATTGAGAGTAAATATTGGAAACAGGTGCAAGAAAGAGTAGGCATCTCAAATAGGTGGAATTGATGTTCAAAGCTAATTAGAGTTAATTGTAGAGTTAATTGTCATCAATAAGAAAGAAGGCACTTGTACTTCTCTAGCATGTTTCAAGGTCAAGTACAATCATGCAACTGTCATAGCCATCAAAAAGTAATTAGTATTATAACGTTGATAGAAAATGAAAGAAAGTACACAATGGAGACTCTTTTTTTGTGGTAGAAATAAGCACAATCCTGCACAAACATACAGACAAACAATATAGTATGGATTTCTGTCTTTTTCCCACAGCGCTGGCAGCAGGTCAGGCCGGGGGACAGAGGATGCTAAAACCACCACCGCAAAGCGTGTACCTGTAGTTGGCCAGCCGGCAGGAAAGTATTTGACGAGACTTGGTGACCGAGATCACGAATGAGGTAATTTGATCCCTGGGAGACACCAGGAAACAGCCCCGGAGGGAATATCAGTCTGGTGGTTGTTGAGGGATGAGATTATGACGATATGTGGTGAAAACGGGAATAAAACTGGCTATTTAGATGCAGGAAAGACCATGGGAAAGACAGGCTGCCACTTGGCCCCCTC
>NC_139629.1:4741315-4806315 GCF_964638095.1 Poromitra crassiceps
TGTAGAGTGCCCGTGACATCACAGTTGAGCAAATTGGCTCTCCAATTATAGTATTCAGAGTTGCTCGAGTGACATCACTCATGACATCACAACTGCCCGAGTGACATCACAGTTGGGCAAATTCACAGTTGGGCAACTGTGTCCCCCATGCTACTGTGTGCCATCGTGTAACTGTGTGCCATCAGCATACAAATGCTGCGTTCAAGTGACCTCGTGTTTACCGTGAATACGACATAAATCCACTTGGACGGCCCCCTCATGTGGTGTTTACCACTTGGTATGTGGACACTGTGTGACGCATCTGTGATGTTTTCAGAAAATGGCGGACGCCATGGAGTTGATGGAAAGTAAATACAGTATATTGACATTTTAGCTGTATAGAGCTTTTAAAAAGTTTTTAATGAAATGACGTTTCGGCCTGTGGCCTTCTTCAGATTTAAAATCTAAATCTGAAGAAGGCCACAGGCCGAAACGTAATTTCATTAAAAACTTTTTGCATATGGAGCAGTGAGTGTGCGACACTTTCTTCATCCTCAAGTTCGAGATTTCGGTGATCAGCACCTCCTGAAACATATTAATGGTGTGCGTTACTATCTTCTTTCACTGAGGTCTGCCTTGTCAGAGAATCAGCCTGGTCGCCAGAAGCAAATAAATGTCTGCTTTGTACATTTCCGCAATACATGGATATGTCGAATATGAATATTTCTGAACTAAATACGTTGCATATCACATTTGTTATGCACATCATAGTCTGCTATTGAAAGAGCGCGGTGGCGAGTATTAAGGGTGTTGTAGCCGCGGCGGATGGAGGGCATGCCCGTAACTACCATTGACGACACCGAGGTCATGACCTCGGTATTTTCTTAAATAAAAAATAAAAATAAATTTTAAAAAAAATAGCCCCGGCCCCCAGATCTATTCATCTGTCATTGATGTTTTAAAGCCCTAATAAATAATGGGGCTAGATTGGGGCTAGACTTTGGGGACAGTTCTATTGAAGTGAATGGGTAAGTAACTCCCCTGTAAGTGATGTTTGTGTAGATGGGCCATTGTATTTAATTGAGCAGTATTCTGCCATGTGACCTGTATGCAGAATATAAATTATATCATATGGGGAGACATGTAGCCTATCTTTTGTATCATTTTAAGGCAACAGCACAGTAAAGAGGATATTAATCTAATATGATGTCCGTAGTTCTTTGTAGATCTAGCCTCTTAATTTTGCTCTCCAAGTGCACCAGATGGAAGCATTTTACTTTAAAATGGACAAAGTTTTCTAACTGGACCCCCCCACGCCGTGCTAAAATGACCTGGGTATTTCTCAAACCCTGGCTAAGGCCACGATGGAGGGCATAAAAACACTTGCCTCTCAGAATGGAAAGTGTGTGTTCTTTACAAAGACTACATTTCAACCGTGAGTCATATTAAAAAAAATTGAACCTAACCCGAAAAAGCCTAACCCGAACGCTAACCTTAACCAAGTTGTTTTACTTGCCTAAACATAACCAAGTTGTTTTATTTGTGTTTAATGCTGGAAAGGCAGTCAGGTTTTCAGATTTTTCAAAATTCTAACTTTGTTCCAAATTGACATTGAGATTGTAGACGTAAAAGTATTTTGCTGACGTTTTGTCTGAAATGTAGGCCTACATTGTTATTAGATTAGATTAGATTAGATTCTTTAATGACCACACAGCCAGGCTGGTGGAATTTGTTTTCAGTACAGTTCATACGTAAGCAATGTCCAACATCATGATACATACATACATAAAACACAATAACAGTACACAATACAGTTATAGCAGCAGTGATATGGGGGTTGTTATATAGAGTTCAGTGTCCTTATAGCAGTGGGGAAGAAACTGTTTTTAATCTACATATCCCTGGTTTTCAAATGCCAACATGTTATACTGGTGACTGGGTTGCAGCCAGCCAGAGAAGAGGAGAGTGAGATAGAGAGGAAAACGTCTGCTCTATTTCAATTTGTCAAGTAGCCAGAAATGATTCCTTGCCAAAATGTCCGCTGCAAGAAAAAATGATTTTCAACTCAAACAAGAGGAAAACATGATGAGTTAACAATGGCAGAATAAAGAAACCCACATCACACAATTCCCACCAAACACATGGTGAGAATTAAGCAGATATGGGAAAAAGACATTACTAGTGTAAACACACACACACGCACACACACACACACACACACACACACACGTCCCCACGCGCGCAACACACACGCGCGCGCAAACACACACGCGTGCAGGCGCGCAAACACGCACACACACACACACACACACAGGTGAGAAGTAAGTGGTGCAGACATCGTCAGTGTCTGTCATAAATCACTGATGACATCACAATTGCTTAAGTGACATCATTGATGACATCACTAAGGATGTCACAATGTCTATGACATCACGTGGGACATGGCAACATCAGTCACATGATTGTGGGGGCATGACATCATCAGTGGGTATTCGGGGGAGTTTGCATGCTCAGTTTATGGATTGTGTTTGTTAACTAATGTGACATCATCAGTCACCATACTGGCTACCACTTGACAATAATGACAATAAAAATGATAATAATATTAACTATAATTCCAGCACCGTCTCTCTGTATGTCTGTCCTTCACATATCTCGAGAGCCGTTTGTCTGATCAACTTCAAACTAGGGATGCACCGATGTGGCCGAGACTGATAACCGATATTAACATTGCTGTTATGGCTGATAACCGATATTTACCGATATCGATATGATCTGTGTATAAAAACACATTTATATGATAATCAAATTTTGTACATAGTGAAAAACACGGACCATCCAACACAGTGACTTATTGAGCTGCTGGTCGCAGCTAAAAAGGTGCACATACAATATGTGAAAGCTGGGAGAGCATGAGACGAGAGACAGACAATGTTGCATCATTTGTGTCTGTCGTGCATTCAAACTAAAATAACTGTTTTGAAAATGTAAGGAGTAAAAAGTACAGATATTTTGTGTTAAAATGTAGGGAGTAAAGGTAAAAAAGTTGTCCGAAAAATAAATACTCAGTAAAGTACAGATACCTGAAAATTAGTAACAAAGTATTTGTAGGCTACTTAGTTACTTCCCATCTCTGGAAGTAGGCCTAAGTGCCAAAACCTTGATTGCACCACGTGTGCAAAACCCTCCTGCAAGTGTGGAGTGAGAATCCAGAGGTTTTGCATTGGACCTCCTTCCCATTTCTTTAAACAGGCAGCATGTAGCAGCAGCAGCTAGCAGCTAGCGTCCATCCCCTCTGTGTCTTTAACAGGCAGCATGTAGCAGCTAGCAGCTAGCGTCCATCCCTCTGTGTCTTTAACAGGCAGCATGTAGCAGCAGCAGCTAGCAGCTAGTGTCCATCCCCTCTGTGTCTTTAACAGGCAGCATGTAGCAGCAGCAGCTAGCAGCTAGCGTCCATCCCCTCTGTGTCTTTAACAGGCAGCATGTAGCAGCTAGCAGCTAGCGTCCATCCCCTCTGTGTCTTTAACAGGCAGCATGTAGCAGCAGCAGCTAGCAGCTAGCGTCCATCCCCTCTGTGTCTTTAACAGGCAGCATGTAGCAGCAGCTAGCAGCTAGCGTCCATCCCCTCTGTGTCTTTAACAGGCAGCATGTAGCAGCAGCTAGCAGCTAGCGTCCATCCCCTCTGTGTCTTTAACAGGCAGCATGTAGCAGCAGCAGCTAGCAGCTAGCGTCCATCCCCTCTGTGTCTTTAACAGGCAGCATGTAGCAGCAGCAGCTAGCAGCTAGTGTCCATCCCCTCTGTGTCTTTAACAGGCAGCATGTAGCAGCTAGCAGCTAGCAGCTAGCGTCCATCCCCTCTGTGTCTTTAACAGGCAGCATGTAGCAGCTAGCAGCTAGCGTCCATCCCCTCTGTGTCTTTAACAGGCAGCATGTAGCAGCTAGCAGCTAGCGTCCATCCCTCTGTGTCTTTAACAGGCAGCATGTAGCAGCTAGCAGCTAGCGTCCATCCCCTCTGTGTCTTTAACAGGCAGCATGTAGCAGCAGCAGCTAGCAGCTAGCGTCCATCCCCTCTGTGTCTTTAACAGGCAGCATGTAGCAGCTAGCAGCTAGCAGCTAGCGTCCATCCCCTCTGTGTCTTTAACAGGCAGCATGTAGCAGCAGCAGCAGCTAGCAGCTAGCGTCCATCCCTCTGTGTCTGACACCAGCCTTTCAGGGAGCCGGTGACTTGTTAGTACTCTAAGCAACAACGGGAACAGATGTGTCCCTGACAGTGGATGGATGGTCAGGGTCCATCTGGTCAGTGCAGCCCTGGACAGGAATGATGAATACAGCTTCATCAGTGAATAGCTGTCATCAATCGCGTGGTGTGGCGATGGCCGGTGACAGCCACACGCGCCAGCCCCCGGGCCCCAGGTGTGCTGAGCAGAGAGAGAGAGAGAGAGAGAGAGAGAGAGAGGGGGGTGGGGGGCGGCTGGCACTGAAATGCAGGTCAGTCAGACAAGTCCGAGCCAACGTTATATCCCGATGTATACAAAGTGTATGCATTACACGGCAGATGAAGTCCACTGCCTAGCCAGGCTTGCAGAGAATCCGCTGGGCTTTTGATTTAGACACAGACTGGGGGGGGCAGAGATTTATTCCAACGCGCGGCGCTGTTACCGCGCTGTCGTGCTAAGGCCGCGTGTCAGCCGTCTAGACGAGTCATGGCTCTACATTGTCTTGGCTGGCAGTCCCAAATGAAATGTGCTGCATCCTTGTCTGCTCCAGTGCATAGACATGGAGAGCTACTGAAACACTGACCTCGCTGTGGACCATTCTGAATACGTTATGGCCGCGGGTTCCCTTGAACTGTCACCATTTTAAATCGAGCACTTGTAATGGTTTCATACACTGTGTGTGTGTGGGGGGGGGGTGATCATTCGCGAGGTCTCTCTCCACCTTTTCCTCTGTCTGGCTTTGAAACAAAAGCGTCTTGCATATAAAAACAACACATGATCTCTTAATTGTTTACCTATTCGTTTGTTGTTGTGAGAGAAGACAGCAACAGCAAATTGAACAATGGCGCCAGAGCCTCTTCTTTGTCCTAATGGCCACCAGGCGTGTCAGTGAAGGGTGTGTTCCAGGACCTTGGTGTCGAGGAAACGAGGTCACTTCAGTCTGTAAAAGGGGCGGTTCGATACACTCGTTTCTAAATGGCAACTGCAACAGGAATCGGGAAAGGAAATAACATCGCCCGAGGTAAACGTGCCACATATCTCACATGCCGTCATCAAATGTAGTATTTACAAAAATACCAAATAAAATAAGCTCTTATTATGAAATACACAAATAGCTAAATGGAGGAAGAAATGCATAGTACAGTAGAGTGAGGCGAACTTAGATGTCACGATGCCATCTAATGGGTTTCTTTAGGAATATTTTGTTATAGTAAACAACCAATCCGTCTGTACTCACAAATACATTATGTGAGAGATCAACATAGTCATAGTCAGGCAGGCAACTAGGGGTTGTCTGGTTAAACCAAAACCCAGAACAGATGCAGTGTGCAGCTCTGTAATGTATGGGGCCATTACAATGTGGAACAAGTTACCCAATAAGATCATTGAAGCACCCAGTAAGGTATGTTTTAAAAAACTACAAAAAAAACACAATAACCCTACCCTTCATCAACCGATCTGATCTACCACAACAGGATCTAAATTGATGTTGTAATTTTCATTTTAACTTATTTTCTTTCTCCCCCCCCCACTCTTTTTGTTTGTTTTCATTGAGATTTGTTACATGTATTGTGATTTTAGTATTTTTAGATTATTTTTTATTTGTCTTTCTTTTAATTGTTTTTGGTTTTATTGAGATTTGTTACATGTGTTATATGTCTCATGTCATGTATGTTGTGTGTGGACCCCAGGAAGAGTGGCAGCTAATGGGGATCCGAATAAACGAATGAATAAACGAACGAACGAACGTTCATGTCAAGCAGCCTAGAAATCCTGGCTTACGTTATGCCTGAATGAATGTTATATCAACTACAGACTAATAGCCATTTTTACACAGCTGTTGCTGCTGTCATCCAGACCTCAGTGTCAGGATATAAATAGCCTGGCCATGTGGTGTACTATCAAGGAGAGGGCCTAAACACAAGTGCACGTATGACCTATTAAACCAGCAATTTAAAGTCTAATACATATTTATTGGCACGTTTCCCCTCCAGTCTTGCTGACAGCCAACTAGAGTGAACTTCAAATGGTCATTTCAATTCTGATATGTAAAAAACCTTGATTCAGTTAAGCCTACACTGTTAGACAAAGAGTACGTTACGATATTTGTCGTTGTTACACACACACACACACACACACACACACACACACACACACACACACTTAGATAAATCCAAATGCATCTGCCAATTTTTTTGTCATTTATAATTTATGTCAGAAAATTTAAAAGTAAGTTACTGAATGTTTACTCATGATTTAGTATTTTACCCTCTAAAAATCATAATAAAATGTACATTAATTTGAAGGATTTATTATGAAATGAGAAAGCAATGAATAATCATCGGTAACAATTTATCAATCCTTAAAACTGATGCTCACACACTTCCAACAAAAGGTTCAATCTTTTGGGCCATGACGGCTCGAAATGTGTGAGAGTCAATTGCTTGTCAGTTCTTTCATAATTCTTGTTGCTCAGTGTGCTGCTCAGTGTGCTGCTCAGTGCTGCTCAGTGTGCTGCTCAGTGTGCTGCTCAGTGTGCTGCTCAGTGTGCTGCTCAGTGTGCTGCTCAGTGCTGCTCAGTGTGCTGCTCAGTGTGCTGCTCAGTGTGCTGCTCAGTGTGCTGCTCAGTGTGCTGCTCAGTGTGCTGCTCAGTGCTGCTCAGTGTGCTGCTCAGTGTGCTGCTCAGTGCTGCTCAGTGTGCTGCTCAGTGTGCTGCCCAGTGTGCTGCTCAGTGTGCTGCTCAGTGTGCTGCTCAGTGTGCTGCTCAGTGCTGCTCAGTGCTGCTCAGTGTGCTGCTCAGTGTGCTGCTCAGTGCTGCTCAGTGTGCTGCTCAGTGTGCTGCCCAGTGTGCTGCTCAGTGCTGCTCAGTGTGCTGCTCAGTGTGCTGCTCAGTGCTGCTCAGTGTGCTGCTCAGTGTGCTGCTCAGTGTGCTGCTCAGTGTGCTGCTCAGTGCAGGAGGCGTCTCCTCTGTGAGAGCACAAAGGTGCGTTATGAAGCCAGCAGAGAGCTGGCTTTCTACATTTTTGCTGCCCTGTCGTTTTCTCAGCAGGGCGTCTCTTGGGAAAATGGTGGGGAGGAGAAGGATGGGGGGAGGGAGGGGAAGGCGATGGGGAGGGGGGGGGGGGGGGGGGTGAGGAGGGTCTGGCAGAAAACACACACAGGCATCACATCTACAAAACACTTGGAGATGTCGGCTGTCTGAGGCTGCTTACATGTGATTAAGCCTGGGCTCCTACACAGGCTGCGTCTGACGGCCCTGCTGGTGCGTGTGTGTCCCTGATTTGTTAGTGCCAGTGCTCTCTCTCTCTCTCTCTCTCTCTCTCTCTCTCTCTCTCTCTCTCTCTCTCCCCCCCCATCCCTCCCTCCCGTCTGACAAATGCTGCAGATGACCGTCTCAAGAAGAAACCCCAACCCCCCCCATGTTTGAAGCTACACTTTGCTTTGTGAGGCTCCCTGAATCTGACATTAATCCACTTTTTCTTCTGTAGACTGACAAGAGCATGGAATGGAGGTGTCACCCTGCAGACAGTGGAGGGGGCAGCTCGGCTTTGACGGGCCCTGCTAAAGCATCGCTGCTGCCTGTAACGGGCACAGCGCTGCAAATTGGAAATCCAGAGGAGATCATCTGTAAAAGAGCAAGTCCGCTGCCGGTGTAGGATACAACTGAGCTGGACAGAGGGGGACAGAGGGGACAGAGGGGGACAGAGGGAGACAGAGGGAGACAGAGGGGGACAGAGGGAGACAGAGGGGGACAGAGGGAGACAGAGGGAGACAGAGGGGGACAGAGGGGGACAGAGGGGACAGAGGGGACAGAGGGAGACAGAGGTGGACAGAGGGAGACAGAGGGGACAGAGGGAGACAGAGGGGGACAGAGGGGACAGAGGGGGACAGAGGGGACAGAGGGAGACAGAGGGGGACAGAGGGGACAGAGGGAGACAGAGGTGGACAGAGGGAGACAGAGGAGACAGAGGGGGACAGAGGGAGACAGAGGGGACAGAGGGAGACAGAGGGGGACAGAGGGGACAGAGGGAGACAGAGGGGGACAGAGGGAGACAGAGGGGACAGAGGGAGACAGAGGTGGACAGAGGGAGACAGAGGGGACAGAGGGAGACAGAGGGGGACAGAGGGAGACAGAGGGGGACAGAGGGAGACAGAGGGGACAGAGAGGTGGCAGAGGGAGACAGAGGGGGACAGAGAGGGACAGAGGGAGACAGAGGGGGACAGAGGGAGACAGAGGGGGACAGAGGGGAGACAGAGGGGGAGAAAAGCCTGAAAGAAAACAGGTTAAAATGATCAAGTATTCCAGTAATTCTAACAGCAGCAAAATGTCAGCCAGGAATTTCAAGAGCAAAAACTAAATACCAATCAGCAAAGGATTCTGCTAACAATTTTGCCATAAGACATGCTACCCAAAGAATGCAACATGGAACAGGTCATATGTTGTGTCATGTGTGGAGACATGGACCATTCCACTTTTGTCAGGAGTGTGTGGTTCCCTGTCAGGAGTGTGTGGTTCCCCGTCAGGAGTGTGTGGTTCCCTGTCAGGAGTGTGTGGTTCCCTGTCAGGAGTGTGTGGTTCCCTGTCAGGAGTGTGTGGTTCCCTGTCAGGAGTGTGTGGTTCCCTGTCAGGAGTGTGTGGTTCCCCGTCAGGAGTGTGTGGTTCCCCGTCAGGAGTGTGTGGTTCCCCGTCAGGAGTGTGTGGTTCCCTGTCCGGAGTGTGTGGTTCCCTGTCAGGAGTGTGTGGTTCCCTGTCAGGAGTGTGTGGTTCCCCGTCAGGAGTGTGTGGTTCCCTGTCAGGAGTGTGTGGTTCCCTGTCAGGAGTGTGTGGTTCCCTGTCAGGAGTGTGTGGTTCCCTGTCAGGAGTGTGTGGTTCCCTGTCAGGAGTGTGTGGTTCCCTGTCAGGAGTGTGTGGTTCCCTGTCCGGAGTGTGTGGTTCCCTGTCAGGAGTGTGTGGTTCCCTGTCAGGAGTGTGTGGTTCCCTGTCAGGAGTGTGTGGTTCCCTGTCAGGAGTGTGTGGTTCCCTGTCAGGAGTGTGTGGTTCCCTGTCAGGAGTGTGTGGTTCCCTGTCAGCAGTGTGTGGTTCCCTGTCAGGAGTGTGTGGTTCCCTGTCAGGAGTGTGTGGTTCCCTGTCAGGAGTGTGTGGTTCCCTCTCAGGAGTGTGTGGTTCCCCGTCAGGAGTGTGTGGTTCCCCGTCAGGAGTGTGTGGTTCCCCGTCAGGAGTGTGTGGTTCCCTGTCAGGAGTGTGTGGTTCCCTGTCAGGAGTGTGTGGTTCCCCGTCAGGAGTGTGTGGTTCCCTGTCAGGAGTGTGTGGTTCCCTGTCAGGAGTGTGTGGTTCCCATCGAGGCAGATCTTCAAACAAAGCCCCTCTGACATGTGCTGAAGCGTTGAGTTTCACCAGCATCCCTGAGTATTTATTAGAACATGTGGGGCAAATTGCATTAGCTAAAGGAATGTGACCAGGTCAGATGCAAAGATTAACAACATGTATTCAAGTAATACTTTGCTTTGGTAGAACATATTGGCTGCTTAACAGGCTAATTACCTCCTCGTGTGTGTGTGTGTATACATACATACACATATATATATACAGTATATACTGTATATATATGTAAGAATGCTGTTCGTGGACTACAGCTCAGCATTCAACACCATAGTACCCTCCAGGCTGGTACGCAAGCTCAGGGATCTGGGACTAAACACAGCAATGTGCGACTGGATCCTGGATTTCCTGACAGACCGCCGCCAGGTGGTGAGGGTGGGCAACCTCACCTCCTCCCCACTGACCATCAGCATAGGAGCGCCCCAGGGGTGCGTCTCCAGCCCCTTCTGGTACGACCTCTACACCCACGACTGCGTGGCGACTCAAACCTCAAACACCATCGTGAAGTTTGCAGACGACACAGCAGTCGTGGGGCTGATCTCGGGGGACGACGAGACGGCCTACAGAGGAGGTGAGGGCCCTGGAACAATGGTGCCAGGACAACCACCTCTCTCTGAACGTCTCCAAGACCAAGGAGATCATTGTGGACTACAGGAGAGGGGGGGGCGCACACCCCCCAATCACCATCAACGGCACAGTGGTGGAAAGGGTGGACAGTAGGGATGGGCATCGAATTTCGAATTTTCGAATAATCGTTGTTATTATCAAGGTCGACTTTTATTATTGAAATTCGAAATTCGAAAAAAAAAAAAAAAAAAAAAAAAAAAAAATTTTTTTTTTGAGTGAAATGTTGCATTGTCTCCCCTGATTCTAAGTATAGTCAAATCGCTTGGTTTGAGCAAGTAAAACAACCTATAAGCATTTTAAGCAAGGTTTATGGAAAAATTAATGGCAGATGAAATCCCATGAAGAGGGAGAGGGGGTGACTTTGGCACCCCTTTGGCACTCAGACCTGAGCCTACTAAATATTTAATGAACCACTCATGATTGTCAAAACTGTTTTTTATTTTCGAAAATGTCAATGTCATGTAACATGTTCTTTACTTCAGTGGTGCAATGCTTGTTTGAGCTAAAAATCCACAGCAGAAGCTTTTTATATTAATTAATAAAGCCGTAGACTTAGAATCAGGGGAGACAATGCAACATTTCACTCACAAAAAAAAAAAAAAAAAAAAAAAAAAAATTTTTTACATTTTTTTATTTATTTTCGAAATTCGAATTAAATTCGAATTTGGCCAGCGAATTTCGAATAGTGTTTTTGCTAGAAATGCCCATCCCTAGTGGACAGCTTCAAGTACCTGGGAGTCAACATCCACCAGGACCTGACCTGGGCCGGTCACACCGCCACTGTTGTCAAGAAGGCCCAACAGCGACTACACGGACTCAGGCGCCTGAATAAATTTGGGCTAAGGCCAGAAATCCTTAGGGACTTCTACAGAGGCACCATTGAAAGCCTGCTGACTGGCTGCTTCACCACCTGGTACGGGAACTGTACCACCATGGACCGCAGGGCGCTACGGAGGGTGAGGCGCGCGGCCCAGCACGTAACAGGATGTGAGTTGCCAGAACTGCATGAACTGTATAACCAGCGGTGCCTCAGGAGGTCCCTGAAGATCATCAAAGACACAAACCATCCCCACAACAGCCTGTTCTCCCTGCTACCCTCAGGGAGGAGATACAGGGTTCCAAAAGCACGCACAAATCGATTGAGGAACAGTTTCTTCCCGCAGGCCACGAGACTCCTTAACACAAATAGTGTAGTAGTCGTACCGTACCGTACTGCAGCTGCTACCATTACGTATGTCTAATGTTTAATTGTATGTTTAATAAGGTACATGCTATTTGCACCTGTATGTCAAATACGTCGAATTTAAAATGTTTAAGCACGTCTAACTATGCACATGACATGTGCACCTATGTGCAGTGAATATGCCACTGTCTCGGACTGTCTTATCACTATACTGCCTTATTGCTTATTGTTGCTTATTGCTTATTGCTTATTGCCTTATTGCTTATTGTTTTTGCACTCATTGTTATATTTGTACTATGTCGTAAACGGAGTCCACAGCACAAGAATTTCACACGTGATACTTGTACCATGGAGTGACAATAAAAATCTTGAATCTTGAATCTTGAATATATACAGTATATAGCTTTCTCTACCGATCACTCACTGACGTCATCAGTGATGCGAAGTTGTGCAATTGTGAGCAAATGTCACTCGAGCACTCCATGATGTGATCAGTGATGATCACTCGAGCAATTGTGATGTCATCAGTGAATGATGTCATCACTGATGCGAAGTTGAGCAATTGTGCACTGCGCATGTCATTAGAGCAGGTGAGGCCACGCAGCAGCCGACCTGCGGGCGAGCTGCATATTGCAAGCCCGCACAGCGGGCGAGCTGCAGGGGGGGGCGAGGCCGCGCAGGTGCATCCTCCAAGCACGGGACTGGCAGCTGAAGGTCGACAGTTCAAATTCCCAAACACCATCACAGTGACTACGCTCAGGCCAGACATGGTTCAAGTCAAATGGTCCTGCTGGAGTTGACTGTTCCCTGGGAAGACTGGATGGAGGAAGCTTTTGAGAGGAACAGGGCCAAGGATGAGGGGCTGGCAGGCGAATGCAGAAGCAGGCGATGGAGGACCCGATGCAACCCCATCAAGGTTGGGTGCAGAGGCTTTGCAGGCCAGCCGCTCTTCAGGACACTCAAGATGCTGGGAATCAAGGGACTGCACAGCAAGAGAGCCATCAAGAGAATCACTGATGCCGCAGACAAGGCATCAAGATGGCTGTGGGTGATTCGTGGACCATACAGGCTTACTTAGCCATACAAGCTACTTATTAGACAGAAGCCGGTGCCTGATCATCACCCAAGGGTGGCTCACCTGGCCGAGGGTGTCTGATGTTAAAGTGAAAGACCCTAAACACCCCGATGACCCCAGGTTACATCACTGATGATGTGTCAAAGTTTCATAGAGAAGCTGTGTGTTAAAACCAACCAAGTTGTTTTGTTTGCCTAATAACCATAATCAAGTTGTTTTATTACCTCTGCCAAGGAGATGTCGTTTGTCTGTCTGTCTGTCTGTGTGTTTGTCTGTGTGTTTGTCTGTCTGTGTGTGTGTCTGTCTGTGTGTTTGTCTGTGTGTGTGTTTGTCTGTGTGTTTGTCTGTGTGTTTGTCTGTGTGTTTGTCTGTCTGTCTGTCTGTGTGTGTGTTTGTCTGTGTGTTTGTCTGTGTGTTTGTCTGTGTGTTTGTCTGTGTGTTTGTCTGTGTGTTTGTCTGTTTGTCTGTGTGTTTGTCTGTTGGCAGGATTACAGAAACGCTACTGGGCTGATTTTCATGACACTTTGTGGAATGGTGTAGCACGGGCCAAGGAAGAACTCATTACATTTTGGAGTGGACCCATCCGACTCACGGAATTTGCAGACTGGACTATTGGTCTTGGCGGTGGTCTGTGCTCTCTGAGTGCACTTGTAGTTTGCGTAATGCTTTCAAACTAACTGGAAACTCTGCCACCTTTTCAAAATTAACCGCCATTTAAAATGTTGGTTCATTTGAAATGATATGCAACATATTTCTGCTTCATAAACGTTGAACAGATGCAGAAAGGTCAACTGCCAACATTGTATTGTGGCGACTGGGTTGCCAGAGGTGAAGTTTGTTCCATGCATCTGCAGCAACACTCCATGAGAGCACAACGTTCTTCTCAACCTGCATAGATACAGTCGGTCTGTGTGGGAAAGGCCCAAAAAAGGTTAAAAACATATATCTCAATGGGCTGACTCACCAAAGGACGGTGCTGCGGCTCTACACTACAGGATTGGGGATTCTAGAGCAGGTACATAGACGTCTGTTCAGATGTGCGTTTACTACGGTGGTTGAATCCCCGGTCGCGTCTGCCTGGGCTGGGCTAGCAGCTAAATGCTAACTATGCTGAATGGGGAGAACGGGTGGCGATTTACCCCACCCTGACCACGCCCCCAGCCAGCTACCCCGTCGTCTACGACGAGACATCGACTCAACCCATAAAGCAAGCATCATGAATCTGTACCGCACATTTAAATCCCCCCCCCCCCCTAATTGTAGATGTAGAATATTGGATTGCAACATGTTTAAATATGATTATTGTCTCTGTTTTAATGATCCATGGCTCGTGGAACACCAGATCTAGCGGCAGCTTTCTTCTGCGATCTAGGATCTCTTCCCCGTTGGCATGTGAATCAGTTGCGTCATTTATGCCTTGCTTATCTAATGGTTTGGTGATGACAGAAGCCTTCAGCTGGTAAAGTCCACAGCCTATGAGAGACAGAGAGAGAGAGAGAGAGAGAGAGAGAGAGAGAGAGAGAGATAGAGGGAGAGAGAGAGAGAGAGAGAGAGAGAGAGAGAGAGAGAGAGAGAGAGAGATAGAGGGAGGGGGGCTGGAAGACAGAACGACAAACTAACAATGGCAGCTCCAGTTTTTTTATATTTATAGCGCCCAGCAGGTGTCAGCCACAGTGGTCTCTGCCCCCTCCAACACCCCATGGCTGCTCCAGCATATGAAAGAAAGGAGAGGGGGAGGGGGGGGGGCAGCTTTCTGCCGCCTGGGATTAGCTACCTGAATCCAATCTTCAGGAGCAGTGGGCTCCAGTGGCGTTAAAGTGTTTTCTGGAGCATTTCTCCTGTTCCCCCGCTAGAGCTGATTATTTCCAGATTTGACTTCTGCCTCAGCGGAGATGAGCTCCACACAGGTTTGTCAGTCGTGGTTAAGATGTAGCTTGACACTCAACTGGCCACACTCAGATGAGTTGTGTATAATAATCACATTTAGAGAGGCACATCCCGCACTGGCAAGTCATAAATCCCCAAAACTGATATGAACTTGTATCAACGTGTTTGAATATATATAGTGTATATTTTTTTTTCAGTAGGGAGTTGATTTACCTTTTTTTTTTAATGAATGTATAATTTCACACAGAGGGAGCCATTACATTTTAGGCATGCCGTAAGTGAATTGGTGATTGGTGTCTTTCTCTTTCTTTCTTGAGGTAGCACGTATTTACCTCTTATCTCTGTTTGGATCATCAGAAAACGAAGGCAGGCCCTTTTCACCTCTGTTGCTCTTCTTTTTTCACCAATGTCAGCACTGCTCTGTCTACTCTCGCTCATTAACCTTGCTTGTTCTTCCACTTCATAGCCCGCCTAATATGCCCCTCCCTCCCGCTCTTAGAAGACCCTCAATCCCCACGACTAACCGAGGGGAAGGAGGTAGTCATTGTAATGTAACTGTGCAGCGACTGGCCTCCAGCACCAATCGCTTATTTCCAAAATGAAAGTGAGTTAAACTGTGAGGCATGTAGAAGAGTAGAGTGCACGCACATCCACAATTCTATTTCAACAGGTGCTGGAAAAAATTAACGTAGCCTATAGAAAAAGGAAAAGATAATCTTTTCCTTTTTTTAAACTGTGAGGCAATTTATGTGCAAACTGTGTTTGTAAGAGTAGAGTGTAAAATGTGTGCACCAAAATTAATTTGGAAGCAGTAACTGCATTTTTGCACAATGATAACACATTTAATCTAATCTAATCTAATCTGATCTAACCTGCCATCATAATGCTTTGTGTTGTAATATGATATGATCATCATTCTTGTCATCCTATGTTGCTCTTAAATCGACTTTTTGCCTTTTCTCCCTTTTTTTGGCCTGCCTTGTTAAATAAAATAAAATGGGCCGAACAAATTCATTATCAACATCATCATCATTAACACTAGCTAGTAGCTATTGTGGCGCTATTAGTAGGCTATTTCCACACTGCATCTCTTTGCACAAGACCATTACATTGATCCATTGTATGTTTGTTATATTTACACGGTATCACTGATTGCTATAACACAAGTTAGTTCAACCTATTCCATCTATATCCACATGAAAGTGTTTCAATCATGAGAGGCCAGTTGGTAGGATTTGACAAACTTTATTTAGCAATCGGCATGCATGGCAAATACTTTGGCACATGACTCCCTATTGGCCAGTGGCGCTGCTCTTGAGGCAAGAGGAGGGCATCTGCATAGGCTAGGAGATCCCCCCCCCCGTGGGGGATCGGGAGTCAAGACTCGTTAGTGGCGGACTGGGGAGGTGGGTGGGGCAAAACAACGCTTCGGAGGACGGCTTCAAGGGAGATGGACTGCCGTGAAGCTAGCTGCTGCTATGATCGGCCAGAGAGAGAGAGGTGACGTAGAACCCTGCTATATATATGAGGATTAACTGACGTCATATTTGACGTCCTCACTATTGTGCTGTTCGGCAAAAAAGGGGTTTCCTGAGAAAAATCCGTCCACAGGAAGTGATGCGTTATACGTTTCCAGGAGCAGCGGCTTGTTAGAAATAAAAAGTACCAACATGGCTGAAGAGACAAAGAAAAGGCCGGTACCTACAGAAACCCAAACATCAACAGAAAATCCAGTACCGCACACACTTTGACAGATGATCTCTGGGAAGCTATATAATGCGAAAATAAAGCATAATCTCGCAGATTACCACTTTCATGTTTCTATCAGAGTCCACGATAAACTCATCTGTTTGTTACTGTAGCAACCATTTAAGATAGATTATAATTAACTCCTTTAAGATTGTCTTTTCCCATTTCATCTATTTTTGGCTGTGTTCATCCAGTGGCTGAATTCACTTCATTTATATATTGACTTCCTGATAAGGCATCAGATACTGATATGACAGATGTATGGCACTTCCTACTGTAGGCCTCTAGAAAGACAAGTAGGTCTCGCTTAAAGACCCCTATCCTGTCTCTTTATGCAGGCAGGTGTATAGATAGAGGCAAAGTGGAACGTCACTTCCTGCTTCAGCACTGTACCAGAAATTGTCATCCGCCATTTATTTTCCCATAGACATTTCGTAAAATGCTTATCAAATAGTTGTACTTCGTCCAAGCAAACGGTTCAGCTAACGCTATAATCGGGGGAGACCATAGAACATTTCACTCGGAGCAAAACAAAAGCAAAAACATTGAACAAATATTTTCTTTAAACCCACATTTTTTTACGTTTTGGTCCCAGTGAAATGTTATGCGATCTCTCCTGTTTCTAAATATATCTGTACCGTTTGGTTTGAACCAGTAAAACTATTCTTATACGCATTTTACAAAATGTGTATGGGAAAATAAATGGCGGATGAAAATCTCTGGTACAGTGCTGAAGCAGGAAGTAGGCGGTCACTTTGCCTCTATATAGACTTTCTGCCTGGTCACTGAAGGCCTCACATAAAGGAAGCTTCCTGAATCTCTATCCAACAATAATGCCTGTCACTATTGTGCTCATGTGTGACCAATGTCAATCTCTTTTCATACAATGACTTTGAGTGGGTGGTGACACAAATAGAATGTAACAAGTGTCTATTTGACATAGACATTGCAGGAGAAAAAAATAATTGTGTCATAAATTGGAATCCAGAGGATCAAGGCATCCGGCAATGTGTTGCTTAAGCAAGCCAAGAGTCAATGCTCTTTGATGTCACTATGACGATGGCACGTCCACAACACAGTAAAAGCTCAGTGTAGTTACTAATGATGACAGAGGAGGCCAATATGGCAGCGAGATCCAGGGGAATTCAACAAAGCGCTTGTTAAAAGGTCTAATAATTAAAATATTGATTAATTAGTTACATTGATTTACAGTCACACTTTATCAAGCCGAGAGGCTCTAATTACTGTGCTATTATGACACAGGCTGACCTACTCATTTTGTGTCACTCGTAATGAAAAAGAACATTTCTTTAACTGCCTTTTAAATGTCTGACCTGTAAAATTGTAATAGAGAGTACAGTACAGAGTACAGTGGGTGTCGGATCAGGACTGGCAGTGAAGTCATGGGGGGGGGGGGGGGGGGGGGGGGGGGGGGTTAATGCGAGTCCGGTTAAGTGGCTGTACACACCGCGGGCTGAAACGCCTCTCTAGAGGGATTGGTCAGGGCTGCTCTGTTTGAACAAAATTGCTTTCACCATGTTCTGCAAAGCCACAATGAATAATTACGCTAAACTTGACTTCTCTAGTGTTTCATTTTTTATTTTATTTTTTAACAAAGCGTTCAAACATCTGTGAAATACCCCGAAAATGTTATTAAGAAGCATGGAAATACAGAGTTATCAAAGTTCTTTGATACAAGCACTTTTTGTGGTTGGCATTCGGTAGTTAGTTAATGAAGTGGTGTTGAACAGGAATTGAATCCTATTTTCCACTCCATACAATCAGAAAATGGTACTTCAGACACTCAGGAATCCCAATTTGCCTCCTGAAATTGGAAATGTGTAGACAGGAGAGTGTGGCGCAAATAAAGTCAACAGCGTTTTGGCCGACCAGCAGTGGCAGGCTGCCCTGCTAGATTGAAATGTCCGCACAGTCTACCACTAGGCTATGACACAAATTCTGCTACATAGTCATTTTCTATATGTGGTTATTATGCATGTGTGAGTGCAAAATATGACTTATAAAATCGATAGTTCCGGTCCTTGGTTATGATTGGTTGAGCCGTGTTAGAAGCCGTTGTAAAATATTAGGATCTAGGGTGGAGACTCTGGAGATGATGCGCAATGGCTGCAGTTACAGTTATGGAAATCGCCCTCTCCGGGCATCATGACTGACAGACAGACAGACAGCACCCACCCTCCTAGGCGACATCTATGATGTCATAAGGAGGCACACACACACACACACTGATGATGTCATCAGTGATGTCATAAGGGGGCGCACACAGACACACAAGGAGGCATTGTGACATCACTGATGATGTCATCAGTAATAATGAGTGATGTCATAAGACTGATGATGTCATTAGTGATGTCATAAGGGGGCACACACACACACCCGCGCGCATGTATACTTAAGGGCAATAACATTTTGTGCACACACACACACACACACACACACACGCGCGCGCGCGCGCGCGCAATAGGGCAGGCGAGGCCACGCAGCGGCCAAGCTGCGTATTTAGAGCCAGCTTGGCGAGCTGCAGGGCGGGCGAGGCCGCACAGCGGGTGTGCCTAAGAAACGATTATAGCGATGGAAATGGACTCCAAAAGTGTCAAATCTCAGAACCAAATGAGAAACATCCATTAATAAAGGGCTGAGGGAACTGATGTCTTTCATAATGATATGAACAGTATTACACCTCCATGATTTTGCTGCATCAGAACCTATATCCAGCCCACCTTTGCTTGCACTCTCTATTTGCATCTCAAAGGGAGCCCATGGGAAACTGCTTTGCATATTTACATCTGATTAGCAACTTTAAATGAACATGCCAAAATCTGAAAATTGTTCATCAGTGAAATAGAGGACCACACTGATTCTGCACCATAATATAGTGTTAGAAAGTGCTACACAGACTGTATTACATGATATAGTATAACACACGCTATTGCTGAGTAGAGAATACTAGAGATATATTAATATCTGTTGTTAATTGCATTTTTAAGAGAAAAAGAATTGTGAAAATTGTGTTGTAATGTTGGGAGTCCGGAGTTGCCTTGCTCGAGGGTATGTCACTCAGCAGTAGTTTTTAATGAATGGCAGAACTTACTTTCTCTTGCCACATTTTCTAAAAAGAAAACAAAATATTTTAAACCAGTGACCTACA
The DNA here is from genome assembly GCF_964638095.1 of Poromitra crassiceps. Taxonomy (NCBI): domain Eukaryota; kingdom Metazoa; phylum Chordata; class Actinopteri; order Beryciformes; family Melamphaidae; genus Poromitra; species Poromitra crassiceps. The sequence continues at coordinate 4,760,582 of NC_139629.1, forward strand.
CGTTATAAGCTTTCTCTAACATTAATGCTACAGCCACCCACATCGGATAGAGTTGGATAGTTACCCAGATATCAGAAATGATTATGGCAGAGGAACCATTTGGATAAAGCAATCCCTTACTGATTCATGGATACATCTTATTTCATAGTGCATTTCCTCCAGAAAGACAGACTCATTCACATTTCATGACCATCCCTTAGTGGTCCCATTATGATGTACTTTTTTTTTATAGATCTGTCCCTAATAGTGAATTAAAAGAAGGGTGAAAGAATGGTCAAGCCCCCCACATCATTAAAAAAAAAATCACAAATTCAAGTATTCAGAGGAAAATCTTGGTCATGGTTTAGGAAAAAAACAATTCATACATTTCTGATGCAAACTTTGTTAATCTGCAACTCGGTATAAGGTATGAAATATGAACTAACGGTGTGATTATTAATTGGGCCCATTGTAATTTGAGGATTCTGGGCTGCATATTGTTGGCAGCTCTCCACGGGGTCTGTCTGTGCAGGAGCGTGTCGAGGGGGTACCAGCCTGGATGCCTCAGCCATTTAGAGAGCAGCTTGCCACTCGCACATCGGCATACCAATGAGTGGGGTTCAAAAGGCACGGCTCCTCTCAGAGACAGCGCTCCGTCTCCAGCTCAGCTCCAAAGGGTCTCCACGGACTAATTTCCAAAACCACCTCTTAATGTGGGCTTGTGTCAATCACCCGAACAGACAGCTTCATCCCCTGATATGGAATAGTCAGTTGAACCAAGTACACCAAAGGCTATACAAAATAGTGCCGTACCGTAACGGTCACATACAGTATGGAAAATAATAATCAAAAAAAAACTCCTTAATGCCAGATGGATGCCAGAATTAATATCTTTTTAATTCAGTTTGGTTCACATTTGCATTGCTAACCCTTACACAGTAAGTGATATCATGTCACAATGATGAATTTTTCCACAGATGCTTCGGGGACCTAAAGTGTGGATTTCGGGATATTTTTCACAAAAGCCTGTAAACTTTTAAGTTTTTCATGCTGCATGTATACTTTAAAACCTGTTTTTACAGTGTTGTGAATATAAACCTATAATAAGTATGTGAAGTGTATGTGTGTTAGCAAATTTTGTTCAGCCACAGCTAGGCCATTTTACGTGCGATCACGCTGAATCTTTCAGGAAGTGTAAAGATCGAGCAGCCCTGTCGGTGACCTTAGGTGATTAGGGCTGATTAATGGCCGAACTTGCGATGCTGCGCAATGCCTGATACACTGTACGGGTATTCCACTATAATCATGTGATCATTTTGTGCAGTAATGATGTCACTGATGATGTCACAATGTCTATGACATCATCAGTGATGTCACTCGAGCAATCGATGATGTCATCAGTGATGGTCACGCGAGCAATTGTGATGTCAAACATGATGTCACAGTGTCTATGACGTCATCAGTCAATGTGCGGACTCTACTTTTCTCTCACTACTGATGTCACAATGTCTATGACGTCACTGATGTCATCAGTACGCACGAAGGTGAGCTATTGTGCGCTGAGTGATACTCCGATGTGATCAGTGATGGTCACTCAGGAGGTTCTCGCTAAATACTGCATCAATTTCAAACATTTCTGCTCTGGGTAAGTTAAACATAAAAAAATAAAGTAAAAAGTCCAGGTTGTAAAATACAGAAATTCCATTTACAGTAATATATACTCACCATGAGAATAAAATGATACTGTATGTATCATAAAGGTAAACTTAATTAAAGTATGTTTCAATGCTATGGTAACATTCCTGTCACATTTGTTTCTAAATGACATGAATTATAAATATTTCTGTAAATATTGCCACATGTTTTGTATTCATGCCAAGTACTGTAAGTAACATAGAGGAATTAATTAAAGTATGATATATATAACTGAGCCGTAGCATTGATAATGCTGTTAGGGTTTTAGTGCCCTATGTCCAATCTACTTATCAGCACATTCCCAATGAAGAGTCTGGATAACAAACGTATCTATATGATAGCATAAATAATAAAACATTGTATGAAAAAAATCTGGTTTTGGACATAGATTTGGCAGATGTAATATATAGGAGTAAGTAAGATATATTGGGATTTTTTTTCATTCATAAACAAGACTGGCCATAATATAATGTCACACTCCACTTAACTCCCAAAGTGCAACTTGTCGCACACTTCTGCTCAATCCAAAGCCCTTTCACGCTCTGTCTTCTCTGAACATTGACTAGCTGAGAAACCATCCCACATTCTGAGTTTTGCTTTTCATGTTCCAATCCAAGATGACATACGACACGAGAAATGATGAGAAAGCTGTGGGGAGGCTTCCAGTAGATTGATTCTCCCATCGCTTCATACTTTTCTAGTTAGTCCTTTATTGACTACAAAGGTAGAGTCGTTGCGAGGCAGAGAGAGAGAGAGAGAGAGAGGAGTGAACCAGCCTGCCCTGTTTAATCCATGGGGCATTGAAGGAGGGTGATCACTTCTTAAGATCACAACGGCCTACAAGGAAATCAGTGCAGTCTATGAGATCCCAAAGCTGATTTAAAGCAGCCACGTCCCATGGTGGGCTCCAGGCCTTTAAGAGGAATAAGGCCATCCTGTACAATAACATTGGAAGGCTCCTGAGAAAAGCACTATTCATGGTCAAATAAGGAGGTCTCAGGTTTGGATGGTAACCCCCGTGTCCCTTAGAGAAGTAAAGAAGTTTGCTTTTTACAGAAAGAAAAAGCAGTATCAGAATGAGCCGCTTATTATTGCACCAGTGGCATCGCGGACGTCCTGATTCATGTAAATCCATTGCGTTACCTCGATATGTATCTACTGATGTGTATATCATACATTTCCAATTACATCTATCTGATCGGCCAGAAGGAAATCCCATATAAAACTGTGGCCACACTGCTTTCCCTCTCACGGGCAGATCAAGTCCATCTTTATCCAGAAGCTTAATCAAACAATGCAACCCTGGCTAGAGAAACGAAAACTCACATCTTCCATTCAGCCACAGAGGGGGAATTGAAGATTAAGGCTATTATTTATTTAAGTAAATATTTTATTGAATACAAAATACACAACCATCAGTTGTAAAAAGATTAGTGCAAGTCGTTTTCTGCATAGCCAAAGGCACTTTTCTCTCTCTCTCTCTCTCTCTCTCTCTCTCTCTCTCTCTCTCTCTCTCTCTCTCTCTCTCTCTCTCTCTCTCTCTCTCCAGAGAGAGATAATCAATGTTCTGTCTTCCTGCAGGTTCGTCATCTTTATCTCAAAAGCACTGATTGCATTTATGAGCTCTAATCTACCTTATGATGAGTGTTCATTCATCCAGTATTATTATAATCTCAGTGTATTATAGTGCTTTGCTTAATGGGCCTTTTTCACAGCCGCCATTTTGTGTCTAAAAGGCAGGGTAAACACAGGTGCAACCAACTCACTAATTAGGGCCCCAGCACTGGAACACATGAATGGACTGCAAGTTGGAAACTGTGCTACTTCCTGCCTTTTAGACGCAAAATGGCTGCTGTGAAAAAGGCCTATTTTTTTTAAATGGAATGGACAGAAGCACCTCTCTTGCCACACTACAGGCAGGCTGAGGACCAGCGATGTGGCACTGCATTTCCAAGTCCTAAATAGTGAGTGCAAAATTAATGAAGGGGGAACTCTGACTTTTAGTCAATGTAAAAATGTCATTAATGTTATTATTCAGTCACCTCTATGGTCCTGAATTTAGATCTGAGAGACTCCATGTGCTGAATCCTGATTGTGTGTATTTCCATTCTCTCAACATCAGGGGACCCAAAGAGCTGAGAGAGCCACACCTGGGATCCTCTGGATGAGATCGGTCTGAGCGATATCAGTGTGGCTGAGGGCTGGATATAATTCATTCATTCATTCATTCATTCATTCATCCGTGACATTCCTTCTTCCTTCATCCCATTTTTAGAGGAATGTGTATAATCATTGAGATATCATTACTGGATTATATTGGAGGATTTTATTTGAGTGTTCTTGGTCAATTTGCAGTGAGTTGAACAGAGAAAGAAATACAATCAAAATGTGTTTTAGTACAAGTATTCCTTTTGGACTTACCAATATACAGGCAGTAAACTTATAGTTTAACTATGTATCATTTATTTACTAGTCTCACTGGCCAGCCTCCTCTCCCTTCCGTCCGAGGAGTCTGGCGCAGCAGGTCTCCATAACAGGGATAAGCCCTCCCCTGCTCCACTCTGCTCTCCCATTGGAGCGACTGTTTCGGTGGCAGCCGGATGTCCGCTCCCGGCTTATTACAAGCTCTGTCATTGGCTCTGACCATGTCAATCAGAGCGGCTTCCGCTCCCTCCTCCCTGTGTGTCGCTGCGTAAATAGTGCCCTGCCGCCGCAGTGAAAACAACAACGCTAACTAGCTAGCAAGCTAACGGGCAGAAACCTACACGCTAGCTCGTTGCTACACGCTGAAAACGGCAAGTTGGATTGTTTGAAACTATTTTCCAAGGGCACTGCCGCTAAGCGCCGCCCATCACAATCCCATGGAGACCTGCGGCGCTAGACTCCTCGGACGGAAGGGAGAGAGGAGGCTGAAGGGAGAGGAGGCTGAAGGGAGAGGAGGCTGAAGGGAGAGGAGGCTGGCCAGCGAGACTAAAAATGTATGTCTTCAGAAAGCTAGCATGTCTTGCTCATTCCCTTTGTCTCATGTCAAATAAAAAATTGAAATATGTAAAAAATAAGTAAAGCAGGATTCTGGGGCAGGCTCATGATCAGGTTGGCATAGTTGTGAAGAAATTATGTCTACTTTTTCTGCCAATCGAGGCATTGAACTAGTGACCCTGGTGCACACTCAGCTATTGAATACTGAATATACTGTATGTGTTTGTGTATACGGTATATACATTATGTTTGTGGTGTCGATATACCACTATCTGTCCATTATGTTTTTCACTGCCTATTTCAACTGTATCTTGGTCATGTCCTGCACCATGTTTGTGAGCATGCTGCTGTGAAACTATAAGTTGTCAATAAGTCTCTGCTGCATCAATGTCTCCATGATAAATTAAGGCCATTAAGGTGACTGATTCTAACTCAGTCTAACAATATGACTCAGAGAAGAATTGTGTCTCAAAAGTATTGTTATAAATCAATTGCAAAATACACCAGTTACTTTCGAGTGCTCTTGAAAGGGTCAACCAAAACCTTTTTTTATATATATATGTTTTCCCAGATTTTTTTATCCCATTTTTTATCCCCCATTAGTGCTAATTTAATTTATTTATCCTGGTTGCTGCTCCACCCTCTGCCGATCTGGGGAGAGCCGAAACTGGCTCCATGCTTCCTCCGAGACATGGACAGTTAGCCAGCCGCTTCTTTTCACCTGACAGGGGAAGCTTCACCGGTAGGACATAGCACGTGGGAGGATCACACTATTCCAACCAGTTCCCCTCCCTCCGAACAGGCGCCCCTAACGACCAGAGGAGGCACCACTTCAGCGACCAGGATATTGCATGTTTTGGTGAGGGGTTCCTATATGAAGAAAACCCCCAGGGGGCACGGGGAGAACATGCAAACTCCACACAGAAAGGCCCTTTTTGACTTATTTACCAAAACCGATGAAAACACAGACTCCTCATCATTATGGTCAAATGTGCACAATCCAACAATAAAAAATTTTTTAACATCAAGTGCTGATGAAGAATCTAGGCAACTGAATATGGAAAAAAGTTTCAGAAGTGTCAGAAACCTGTGCTCAATAGGTGCACTGGTAAGGGAAGTGCTCGCACTTTGGGGAAATGGTCCTCTGCCAATTGTGCTGAAATTGTGCTATCCTTATCTCAAGTACCGTACTGCTTCACAGATACTGTATGAGGAGTGTCCTGCTTCACAGATATGAGGAGTGTCCTGCTTTGTGAAAATGATGTCAATGTTGTTTCCTTTCGTTTGCAATGACAGGGCTCTTTAATCCTTGGGAAGCAGGGGGTTAAGTGCTCATACAGTAGATTCAAGAGGAAGATACAAGTTCATGCAAATTTGTCACAGCCTCAAAGTGTGCTAGCTGGAACAACAAGAATGCACACACAAATACACATTAGAGATAATAACACATTTTCACTGCATCATCTCAAAAAGGAATTGTAGAAGCATAAGACGTGATTACAGCGCCATATAGCCGGTGTTCGGTGCCAGATCATCTGATAAATGATCTCAGACATGAATGGTGCCTCCTCTAGCCAAAGGTTGACCTCGTGAAAAATGGCCAATGTTTTGTACCGTGACATGTATAAAAGCACATGTTGATGAAGTCAAACCTGCTATGAGATCTACACAGGAGGAGAAGGAGATTGTTGCAGCATAAAGAAAGCTTGTGCCTGAGCAGCCATAGATCATTCCCTGTAATGCAGCAGGGAGAACACAGTCTATCCATTGACAGTGGACATCTATAACAGCAGTGTACACTGACAGCATGCTCTGCACCTCTATAACAGCAGTGTACACTGACATCATGCTCTGCACATCTATAAGAGCAGTTTACACTGACAGCATGCTCTGCACCTCTATAACAGCAGTGTACACTGACAGCATGCTCTGCACCTCTATAACAGCAGTGTACACTGACAGCATGCTCTACACCTCTATAAGAGCAGTTTACACTGACAGCATGCTCTGCACCTCTATAACAGCAGTGTACACTGACAGCATGCTCTACACATCTATAACAGCAGTGTACACTGACAGCATGCTCTGCACATCTATAACAGCAGTGTACACTGACAGCATGCTCTGCACATCTATAACAGCAGTGTACACTGACAGCATGCTCTACACATCTATAACAGCAGTGTACACTGACAGCATGCTCTGCACATCTATAACAGCAGTGCACACTGACAGCATGCTCTGCACATCTATAACAGCAGTGTACACTGACAGCATGCTCTACACATCTATAACAGCAGTGTACACTGACAGCATGCTCTGCACATCTATAACAGCAGTGCACACTGACAGCATGCTCTACACCTCTATAACAGCAGTGTACACTGACAGCATGCTCTGCACATCTATAACAGCAGTGTACATTGACAGCATGCTCTGCACCTCTATAACAGCAGTGTACACTGACAGCATGCTCTGCACCTCTATAACAGCAGTGTACACTGACAGCATGCTCTGCACCTCTATAACAGCAGTGTACACTGACAGCATGCTCTGCACCTCTATAACAGCAGTGCACACTGACAGCATGCTCTACACATCTATAACAGCAGTGTACACTGACAGCATGCTCTACACATCTATAACAGCAGTGCACACTGACAGCATGCTCTACACATCTATAACAGCAGTGTACACTGACAGCATGCTCTACACCTCTATAACAGCAGTGTACACTGACAGCATGCTCTGCACCTCTATAACAGCAGTTTACACTGACAGCATGCTCTGCACCTCTATAACAGCAGTGCACACTGACAGCATGCTCTGCACCTCTATAACAGCAGTGCACACTGACAGCATGCTCTGCACATCTATAACAGCAGTGCACACTGACAGCATGCTCTGCACATCTATAACAGCAGTGTACACTGACAGCATGCTCTGCACATCTATAACAGCAGTGTACACTGACAGCATGCTCTGCACATCTATAACAGCAGTGCACACTGACAGCATGCTCTGCACATCTATAACAGCAGTGTACACTGACAGCATGCTCTGCACATCTATAACAGCAGTGTACATTGACAGCATGCTCTGCACATCTATAACAGCAGTGTACATTGACAGCATGCTCTGCACATCTATAACAGCAGTGCACACTGACAGCATGCTCTGCACATCTATAACAGCAGTGCACACTGACAGCATGCTCTGCACATCTATAACAGCAGTGTACACTGACAGCATGCTCTGCACCTCTATAACAGCAGTTTACACTGACAGCATGCTCTGCACATCTATAACAGCAGTGTACACTGACAGCATGCTCTGCACATCTATAAGAGCAGTGTACACTGACAGCATGCTCTGCACATCTATAACAGCAGTGTACACTGACAGCATGCTCTGCACATCTATAAGAGCAGTGTACACTGACAGCATGCTCTGCACATCTATAACAGCAGTGTACACTGACAGCATGCTCTGCACATCTATAACAGCAGTGTACACTGACAGCATGCTCTGCACCTCTATAACAGCAGTGTACACTGACAGCATGCTCTGCACCTCTATAACAGCAGTTTACACTGACAGCATGCTCTGCACATCTATAACAGCAGTGTACACTGACAGCATGCTCTGCACATCTATAACAGCAGTGTACACTGACAGCATGCTCTGCACATCTATAACAGCAGTGCACACTGACAGCATGCTCTGCACATCTATAACAGCAGTGTACACTGACAGCATGCTCTGCACATCTATAACAGCAGTGTACACTGACAGCATGCTCTGCACATCTATAACAGCAGTGTACACTGAGAGCATGCTCTGCACATCTATAACAGCAGTGTACACTGACAGCATGCTCTGCACATCTATAACAGCAGTGTACACTGACAGCATGCTCTGCACATCTATAACAGCAGTGTACACTGACAGCATGCTCTGCACCTCTATAACAGCAGTTTACACTGACAGCATGCTCTACACCTCTATAACAGCAGTGTACACTGACAGCATGCTCTGCACCTCTATAACAGCAGTTTACACTGACAGCATGCTCTGCACATCTATAACAGCAGTGCACACTGACAGCATGCTCTGCACCTCTATAACAGCAGTGTACACTGACAGCATGCTCTGCACATCTATAACAGCAGTGCACACTGAGAGCATGCTCTGCACATCTATAACAGCAGTTTACACTGACAGCATGCTCTGCACCTCTATAACAGCAGTGTACACTGACAGCATGCTCTGCACCTCTATAACAGCAGTGTACACTGACAGCATGCTCTGCACCTCTATAACAGCAGTGCACACTGACAGCATGCTCTGCACCTCTATAACAGCAGTGTACACTGACAGCATGCTCTGCACATCTATAACAGCAGTGCACACTGAGAGCATGATCTGCACATCTATAACAGCAGTTTACACTGACAGCATGCTCTGCACCTCTATAACAGCAGTGTACACTGACAGCATGCTCTGCACCTCTATAACAGCAGTGTACACTGACAGCATGCTCTGCACCTCTATAACAGCAGCAGTGGTGTAAAGTAACGAAGTACAAATACTTTGTTACTGTACTTTAGTATTTTTGTTGAGTAGCCTATCTGTACTTTACTTGAGTAGCCTATTTATTTTTCTTTCAACTTTCACTTTTACTCCACTACATTTTCGTAATAAAATCTATACTTTTACTCCGATATATTTCCCAAAAGCATCTTCGTTACTCGTTATAAAATAAACAAACAGCTTGTGTTGTGGCGAATCAGTAGCCTGGCGGCTAGCGAATCAGTGCTTCTGTGTTGCAAGTTGCGTTTGGCAATCGCTTACCGTGAGCGCTTCCCAATAAGTCTTTTCATCCATGTTACAAGTTCCCACAGGCTGAAATCCGACGGTTAATTACTTTAAATTGTCTTTCAATTGTGTCCAATGGAACCAAAATGAGGGAATATGCAAGCAGAAAACAAGAAAACAAGCGTCTCTTGAGGTAAGCTTCAAATTGGTCAAGCATCCACGCAGCCAGAACGTAAAAGTAGGTCTTCCGCTTAAGGATTTCAAAATAAAATCCTTATACTTAATATTAATCTTGAGTAATGCTTTACAGCCACAGTTTAATGCCATGTAATCTTAACATCAAAACAAGTATTTCGATGTTCCGTTTCATTCGTTGAAATTATGTATTTGTTTCTCCAAAGGTGAGAAACATTTTATTCTGAAAGTAAATTGTGGTATTTCCGTTGCTAGTCTGGTGTAACTGTCGCTAATTTGTCACAGCCCATTATGTCATGTGTTTCAGAAAGGTAACCAGTTTCAATTTCTATAGAGTGATTACAGTACATTGATTAACTGTTTATTTGGCCGTGACAATATCCAGGCATATTAGCTATATGGAGGAGATATGGATGATGATGATGATGATGATGATTATATATTTCCCCTTGATGGAGATATCTCATTGCCATGATCACTTGTGCCAAAAGCTGCAGTCAGTTCAAATGGCAGAATATAAGGTAAATATGTAAGCAAACTCACAATAAAGCTAAAAATGCATGCTCTGCACATCTATAACAGCAGTGTACATTGACAGCATGCTCTGCACATCTATAACAGCAGTGTACACTGACAGCATGCTCTGCACATCTATAACAGCAGTGTACACTGACAGCATGCTCTGCACATCTATAACAGCAGTGTACACTGACAGCATGCTCTGCACCTCTATAACAGCAGTGTACACTGACAGCATGCTCTGCACATATATAACAGCAGTGCACACTGACAGCATGCTCTGCACCTCTATAACAGCAGTGCACACTGACAGCATGCTCTGCACATCTATAACAGCAGTGTACACTGACAGCATGCTCTGCACATCTATAACAGCAGTGTACACTGACAGCATGCTCTGCACATCTATAACAGCAGTGTACACTGACAGCATGCTCTGCACATCTATAACAGCAGTGTACACTGACAGCATGCTCTGCACCTCTATAACAGCAGTGTACACTGACAGCATGCTCTGCACATCTATAACAGCAGTGCACACTGACAGCATGCTCTGCACATCTATAACAGCAGTGTACACTGACAGCATGCTCTGCAGCCCTATAACAGCAGTGTACACTGACAGCATGCTCTGCACATCTATAACAGCAGTGTACACTGACAGCATGCTCTGCAGCCCTATAACAGCAGTGTACACTGACAGCATGCTCTGCACATCTATAACAGCAGTGTACACTGACAGCATGCTCTGCACATCTATAACAGCAGTGCACACTGACAGCATGCTCTGCACATCTATAACAGCAGTGTACACTGACAGCATGCTCTGCAGCCCTATAACAGCAGTGTACACTGACAGCATGCTCTACACCTCTATAACAGCAGTGCACACTGACAGCATGCTCTGCACATCTATAACAGCAGTGTACACTGACAGCATGCTCTGCACATCTATAACAGCAGTGCACACTGACAGCATGCTCTGCACATCTATAACAGCAGTGTACACTGACAGCATGCTCTGCACATCTATAACAGCAGTGCACACTGACAGCATGCTCTGCACATCTATAACAGCAGTGTACACTGACAGCATGCTCTGCACATCTATAACAGCAGTGCACACTGACAGCATGCTCTGCACATCTATAACAGCAGTGCACACTGACAGCATGCTCTGCACATCTATAACAGCAGTGTACACTGACAGCATGCTCTGCACATCTATAACAGCAGTGCACACTGACAGCATGCTCTGCACATCTATAACAGCAGTGTACACTGACAGCATGCTCTGCACATCTATAACAGCAGTGCACACTGACAGCATGCTCTGCACATCTATAACAGCAGTGTACACTGACAGCATGCTCTGCACATCTATAACAGCAGTGCACACTGACAGCATGCTCTGCACATCTATAACAGCAGTGTACACTGACAGCATGCTCTGCACATCTATAACAGCAGTGTACACTGACAGCATGCTCTGCACCTCTATAACAGCAGTGTACACTGACAGCATGCTCTGCACATCTATAACAGCAGTGCACACTGACAGCATGCTCTGCACATCTATAACAGCAGTGTACACTGACAGCATGCTCTGCACCTCTATAACAGCAGTGTACACTGACAGCATGCTCTGCACCTCTATAACAGCAGTGCACACTGACATGCACACACACACACACACACACACACACACACACACACACAAACACACACACACACACACACACACACACACACACACACACACACACAAACACATGTATGTGCTCACCCACATGCACATAGTTACACACATGCACATGCTCACACACACATACAGTATACAGACCATAGCTAGTAAAATGTTTCTATCGTTGGAGAAATATGACAGCAATTACTCTAGCACTATGTGAGTTGACCACCTCTCTGCAAACCATCACACATAAACATGTTGTGATCTCTGTGTTCAACAGTCTGTTATGGACCTCCATGCTTCCTTTTAGTGTGCAATGGTGTCTGGGGTCATGGCCATTCTGCCCATATCCCATCTCTTGGTGTATCTTTTAGCATGCCAGGCAAAGCGTGTGTTGAAGCTCAGACCGAGGCCTTTCTCTGTTGTTGGTAGCTATATGTGGGTCAAAGAGGACTCTTTTGAAAAGAGGATGATAGGAAATACTGCCCAGTATTAAATGAAAGGTATTTACAAAGCCAGAACTATTCTCTAAAAATGTCTGACCAGAGCAAACCGTTATCCAATGGCAATACTGTAAGTGCAAATACGCTACACCTGTTCTATCACTTTTGTACCTTTATACACACAGACGCATCTGGAAGGCGGTGCCGGACTCGGATTCAATTAACTTGTCTTATAATAAGGGGCAAAGACTGGGAGTTAGCAGCGCACAGCTCAGGTCCAGAGGTATGATTGACGTTAGCCTCCATTCAACCTCAGCATGAAAGGAAGAGCTAAGTAAACAAATAACTCTCACGTTGTCCGTGTAAAACCAATGGCACATGTCCAAGGCACTTCTTCAAGGAATCAAGCCATATTTTTTAGTAACATAAAATGATGTTTGATGATAAAGTATAGTGGAGCAGTGCTGAGATGGGCAGGTATTGTGCCTGACTGATGAATTGAAGAAGTCCATCATGCTGTAAATCTCAGAGATGAAGGACAAACACTATCTCACATCGCCCTCCATCTGAAGGAAGACCATTCCTCTGGGCATCTTTAAGGATGGATAAGAATAGGGGCCCGATGAAGGGACATTTGGTCATTTCAAACAGTAAAAGTCTAAATTGTAGGCTATTATGAGTATTGTTTGTTTACATTGATATTGATTAGTCTTTATTCTTTTATTTATTTATTTCTTATTAAATAAAAATTGCGACATTCTCAATTCTCATGGTTGTTGGAAAATGAGTAGCAGGTGGTTTCAGTGACGAAGATGGGTTTTTGTCTGTGTGGCTGAATGACACCGTGTCAGATCCCGTCTATGTTTCACTTCACTGCACATTTCACAGTCTTTCTCTTTCCACACAGACACACAATATGAGGCTTGTTGTTCTGGTGCTGGTCGTGTTTGAGAGACGGACATACACTGCAAAATGATAGCTGCCAAAATTGAAGAGGAAAACACTGCGATACTGCTGTATGTCATGTTCGTGACTTGTGAAAAAGCAACATTACGTTCGAACTTTTCTAAGCCTGTGTGTGCTTTCCAGCAATTTAATTTAATTCGGTTTTTAATGATCATTTTCATGATGACAATATTGCATGTGTCACATGACATGAATATATATCACTAATATGTATCACAGCATAGTGGAACTATACAGGACAGCACTCCTCAGGTTCAGTATCTAAAGTGTAAACTATAACCACCAGTGTTGGGGGTAACTCATTACAAAAGTAAGATATTACATGTAATATATTACTTTTAGCAGTAACTCGGTAATATAACTTATTACCAATAGGATTTCAGTAATATTATACCGGTTACTTTGTCAAGCAACACAAGTTACAAATTGAGTTAAACCATTTTCTTTATCAAAGCATATATTTAAATAAAGATACAATCATTTCCTAATCAAATGGTGTGTTTTTATGCAAATAACCACTATAGTAGATGACAATAACAAAGGAAAAGGATAACATTTAGAATTTTGGATGGTTTACACTGACTTCAAGACTGTTATTACAGGGAAAGTAATGCAAAAGTAGTGTAATAATAAGTAACGAGTTACTCTACACAGACAGTAATATTGTAAAGTAACTTATTACTTTCAAATGAAAGTATATTTCATTTGAAAGTAACTTGCCCAACACTGATAACCACACACCCTCACCTTTATTAACAGAAAGCCAGCCAGTGAGTCATCAGTCAGTCAGTCAGTTAGTCAGTCAGTCAGTCAGTCAGTCAGTCAGTCAGCTAGTCAGTCAGTCAGTCAGTCAGCTAGTCAGTCAGTCAGTCAGTCAGTCAGTCAGTCAATCAGTCAGTCAGTCAGTCAGTCAGCTAGTCAGTCAGTCAGTCAGTCAGTCAGTCAGTCAGTCAGTCAGTCAGCATCGTTGCTGTGCAGGACTGTGTCATTAGTGTGTCATCGGGAGGAAAATAATAGTAAATCAATGGACTGGTGTAAAGTGGGCGTGTCACTTTCACTCTTGCTGTAGAGCTTGTGGGACAGTATCCGCCCCAGCAAGCATCGATCACTATTAGGGGGCTGATTACTCAGCAAACTCTCAGCTCTGCCACAGGGAGGACAGAAGCCTGCCTGCCGCCATTACAACCGACAGCATGTTTATGCCTGTGCTTAAACAGGACCAGTCACTTGTCAGCACTGTTGTTTGGAAATGATTGAAGACGGGAATTGTGTTCTGCATAAAATCAGTGACAAAATCTTCTTTTTATCTTTACTAAATTACTCTTTTTTTTTTTTAAGATATATTATTTAAATTTCCACTATCCAATTCAATCATTATGTAATATAAACAATATGTGTTGAAACATTTGACTAAAAATCAACAAACTGTAATTCTTGGGTAATTGAGATGCATACAACTGTTCACACGTCATTCACATGTTATTATTTATATATCATCATCGTGAAACAACATGAAGCACTGATATTGGATATTGATGACTCCTGTTTGATCTCTACCTTTTAGGACTTTCCGACAGACTAACCACAACATCTTGACAAAATAACACATATAAATATTATATTTCATCTAGTGAAGGGTCATTATTGTCATTTATATAATTCATGAAAGATTGACTGACTATTGTATGTTCTCTGTGTCGGACAGCACAAAAAGCAAAGAAAGTCTGTCACTGACAGTTTGAATGTTTAGGTCTGTATCCGTTCATGCATCACAGAATCTAGGAAAATCACAAATCAAAGTGTGGCTAACAGCATAGGGGAAACATGCTATGCTCAGGTGCAGGTTCTGGTAAGTCTGTGGCTCTTCACAGAGAAGTTGACTGGTTGGATACTTCCTGCCCTCTTGTGGTGCTGCTGTATAGTGTGAGAGACACATCTCACATCTTCATTAGTAGGGAGATGAACAGTCCAACCGACCACAATTGAATTGATTTTGCTTTCGATGTATAGTTAAATATAAGGATATCTAAAGATACATATTTTCTTTCTACATTATCTTTTCATCACTCTTCTTGTCATTTTATGAAACAAATGGGATTTTCGGGCAACATTTCGTATTTAAAAATCTACATGGAAAACAATTTGATTTATATGCAACAGATCAGATCATGTTTTCGCAATTTATTAAAGAGATAATGATGAGTTTTACAGCAAGCCATCTTTTAGTCACGCATGTACATCAATTACATTTTTTTGTATTTCTATTTATTTCTAAATCTATAGTACATCATCCTAAACCCATCATTAAAAAAAAGCTTTTATTGAATCAAAATGCAGAATATAATGTGATTTAGAATCCGTTAAATGGTACAGAGATACAGATCCTCCCAGACTCTGAACAAGATTAGATAGGGAGAGAAACCGTTCACAAATGCCCAGCGAAAGGTCAGCGTGGTATTGAATTTTTTCGAATATTTTTCAAAATACCTCCTGGCATTGCAAATATTTTTGACTACAGCCTAATACTTTGGGGAAGGATGAAGCCCCACTCCCTCATGCCCCCATCTCACTCTCTCTCTCTCTCTCTCTCTCTCTCTCTCTCACACACACACACACACACACATACACACACACACACACACACACACACACACACACACACACCACAGCACAATGCCTGCCAATCTGTCCAGAAAAACAGCGCTTTGGGTTATTCATCGATTGACCATTCAAATCCCAACATATGCTGCTCCCGCTTCTATTCCACTGTGTTCTGAGAAATGGACCATTTCCTCCTTCTTCCACCAGGCTCTCCAGTGCTCAGGAGTCACCCGCACACCATGTAAATGAGAGAGAAACGGAGGCAGGAATGTAAATTGATCCAATACGTGTGTAAAAATGTGCGTGTGCACATGCGCGCGTGGGTATCTGTGTGTGCCACGGTGAACATTTTGACCTATTTTGCAGGAAAATGCAAGGGAGATATATCATCCTAAGTTCTGCACTGTAACCTTGAAGTAAATTGCCCCATGATATATATCATGTTGTTTTCAAGTTTTCCCCACTCTTCTTTGCCCGAGTACATGTTATGGTATGAATGATAAAGGGAATGCTGGAAAAGTGTATCTCAGAGTTTGGGCCTAGTTTGTTACACAGTCTACAATAATATATACCCCAAGTTACCGCACTGTCAAACATCTCGGCTTTACTTTGCGTTTCAAGTCTACCCCGCAAAATGTTTTCCTCTCCGATACCCCCTCCTGTTTTTACCCCTGTCGTTTTCCCTGTCTTCTCCCTGCTTTTGATCACCTAGAACATCAGTCCATCACTAGCAGGAGCTGTGCTTCGTGTCTCCCCGCTGCCCATAGCTCACTGTCTGCCTTCCAGTGAGCGCCCCTCCCCGCTGGGCGGCTGCTGCCTGCCAAACTCAAGTGTTTGTGGGAGAAGTGAGCAGGTTTTTACATGGGAGGCCTGCCTTAATGTGGCCCAGTTGGTGGGCAGCCACACAGGGCGCTGCACTTCACATTCACTGTTTGTTCATGTGTACAGAGCTGCAGCTCCTTCTCTCGCTCTCACGGAAAGAACCCGTCCACTTCACACGGCAGGAAGACCGAAGAGAAACCCTCCAGACATGTAGAATATATGCTGTTTTGGCTCCTGTCTTGTTCAATGAATCATCTTAAAACCTATTAACATTTGTACAGATTCTGTTTTATGTACATCATTATTTACCCGTGTCAGTTGATATCAGAGAAACACTGGGGCCTGCTGGGATGTGACTCTTTCTTCTGAGCAGTAAAGGTATGCCTTTCAACTGGGGATTAAGAGGGGATGTGGACTCCCTCGGAGCAAAGCTCTGGTCCTCCCATGTTCATTTATCAAGGTCAGGAAAACCTCTGTCATGTTTCAGCTTTGAAGGCCGACTGAAAAAAGACAACAACAGGAACCCCGCTGTAGGGAAAAGAACATTGTGATTTGATATCAGATACATTCACCTGTTTGTAAAGAACATTGTGATTTGATATCAGATACATTCACCTGTTTGTAAAGAACATTGTGATTTGATATAAGATACATTCACCTGTTTGTAAAGAACATTGTGATTTGATATCAGATACATTCACCTGTTTGTAAAGAACATTGTGATTTGATATAAGATACATTCACCTGTTTGTAAAGAACATTGTGATCTGATATAAGATACATTCACCTGTTTGTAAAGAACATTGTGATTTGATATCAGATACATTCACCTGTTTGTAAAGAACATTGTGATTTGATATCAGATACATTCACCTGTTTGTAAAGAACATTGTGATTTGATATAAGATACATTCACCTGTTTGTAAAGAACATTGTGATTTGATATAAGATACATTCACCTGTTTGTAAAGAACATTGTGATTTGATATCAGATACATTCACCTGTTTGTAAAGAACATTGTGATTTGATATCAGATACATTCACCTGTTTGTAAAGAACATTGTGATTTGATATAAGATACATTCACCTGTTTGTAAAGAACATTGTGATTTGATATCAGATACATTCACCTGTTTGTAAAGAACATTGTGATTTGATATAAGATACATTCACCTGTCTGTGAAGAACATTGTGATTTGATATAAGATACATTCACCTGTTTGTAAAGAACATTGTGATTTGATATAAGATACATTCACCTGTTTGTAAAGAACATTGTGATTTGATATCAGATACATTCACCTGTTTGTAAAGAACGTTGTGATTTGATATAAGATACATTCACCTGTTTGTAAAGAACATTGTGATTTGATATCAGATACATTCACCTGTTTGTAAAGAACATTGTGATTTGATATAAGATACATTCACCTGTTTGTAAAGAACATTGTGATTTGATATAAGATACATTCACCTGTTTGTAAAGAACATTGTGATTTGATATCAGATACATTCACCTGTTTGTAAAGAACATTGTGATGTGATATCAGATACATTCACCTGTTTGTGAAGAACATTGTGATGTGATATCAGATACATTCACCTGTTTGTAAAGAACATTGTGATTTGATATCAGATACATTCACCTGTTTGTAAAGAACATTGTGATGTGATATCAGATACATTCACCTGTTTGTAAAGAACATTGTGATTTGATATAAGATACATTCACCTGTTTGTAAAGAACATTGTGATTTGATATAAGATACATTCACCTGTTTGTGAAGAACATTGTGATGTGATATCAGATACATTCACCTGTTTGTGAAGAACATTGTGATGTGATATCAGATACATTCACCTGTTTGTAAAGAACATTGTGATGTGATATCAGATACATTCACCTGTTTGTAAAGAACATTGTGATTTGATATAAGATACATTCACCTGTTTGTGAAGAACATTGTGATTTGATATCAGATACATTCACCTGTTTGTAAAGAACATTGTGATTTGATATAAGATACATTCACCTGTTTGTAAAGAACATTGTGATTTGATATAAGATACATTCACCTGTTTGTAAAGAACATTGTGATGTGATATCAGATACATTCACCTGTTTGTAAAGAACATTGTGATTTGATATCAGATACATTCACCTGTTTGTAAAGAACATTGTGATTTGATATCAGATACATTCACCTGTTTGTAAAGAACGTTGTGATTTGATATAAGATACATTCACCTGTTTGTAAAGAACATTGTGATTTGATATCAGATACATTCACCTGTTTGTAAAGAACATTGTGATTTGATATCAGATACATTCACCTGTTTGTAAAGAACATTGTGATTTGATATAAGATACATTCACCTGTTTGTGAAGAACATTGTGATGTGATATCAGATACATTCACCTGTTTGTAAAGAACATTGTGATTTGATATCAGATACATTCACCTGTTTGTAAAGAACATTGTGATTTGATATAAGATACATTCACCTGTTTGTAAAGAACATTGTGATTTGATATAAGATACATTCACCTGTTTGTAAAGAACATTGTGATTTGATATCAGATACATTCACCTGTTTGTAAAGAACATTGTGATTTGATATAAGATACATTCACCTGTTTGTAAAGAACATTGTGATTTGATATCAGATACATTCACCTGTCTGTGAAGAACATTGTGATTTGATATAAGATACATTCACCTGTTTGTAAAGAACATTGATTTGATATAAGATACATTCACCTGTCTGTGAAGAACATTGTGATTTGATATAAGATACATTCACCTGTTTGTAAAGAACATTGTGATTTGATATCAGTATATATTCACCTGTTTGTAAAGAACATTGTGATTTGATATAAGATACATTCACCTGTTTGTAAAGAACATTGTGATTTGATATAAGATACATTCACCTGTTTGTAAAGAACATTGTGATTTGATATAAGATACATTCACCTGTTTGTAAAGAACATTGTGATTTGATATAAGATACATTCACCTGTTTGTAAAGAACATTGTGATTTGTTTGTTTGTTGTGATAAGTTCAGAAAAATACATCACTTTACTGTAATGCAGCCTTTAAAACCAGGAAACAATATCCAAAATGGAAGCGGATATCTAGTCTTACAGTATATCAAGATATCGATACAATATTGATATTGGCCAGCTCTAGTCTGGTGTTGTTTCCATCGCTCTTCTAGATACTACACCATCAGCGCTTTCATTCCTACCACATGATTGAGCTTATCTCCTCTTTTTAGCTGCATCTTTGTATTCTTGTCCTTGTTGGCTGTGTTCCTGTAGGAATTTGTTTGAATATGACCATTGTATTCATCACCCACCGTCTTAAACAGTTATTTTACATGCTGGCTGGTCTAATTGAGCTACTTTACAATGTAATAAGGCAACCAAATGCATAGGATTAAAGCAGACCTTGTTCCCTTATGTATTTAAAAATAGGGCTTTGGAAAAAGCGACATTACGTGTGTCTCGCCTTTAGAGATTTAATGGCTCTCCTGTGACTCCACAGAGAATTACTGCTAGTAATTGATTATTAAAAGTTGAAATTGCAAAACCACATCCATTATTTGACGAGTGAATGTGTTATCCTTGCAATTAACAAAGCTTGGCATTCGCCGTTCGCCAATTCCAAGACCCCGAAAAAAAAATATTTCAAGGGTTAGAAAGGAAAGGAGACTTAAGAGCAAGCACTGTCTGGGCAATTATCTGAGACACAATACATCACAAAAGATGCTCAATATACCAAGAAAATCACCTTGATAAAAATCTAGAACAGTGTGCTAAAGGTATGAAAGACTTGCACCTAGACGGTAGCTGTCGATTTGTTTTAGCAGTATAACATCAAGTTAAATATTCTACGATGAAGAATATGGTGTTTCTATCGAAAATAGAATATTTAGAAAATGTTATTTTTGTAAATATAATTGTATTATTAATCCATCTATACACCATTTCCTCTTGCAGCAGATTGTTTAACCCTTAACTATAGAGCCAGGAAGGGTTTTATCTTTGGCCGAGAGATTTCAAATCTTGAAAACCTTGTAGTGGTGCACACATTTTTTAAATAACAATAAATCCTGAATATAATGACATTTCCAATTGCTTTTAAAGTAGTTTTTTTTTAATCAAAAAAGTATAAATTACAAGCTTTCCCCATCTTTTTAACAAATAATAAAGAATATGTATGAAATTCAAAATCTCTGGTGGATTCTTATTGAACTGATAAGTTGGAATGGGCTTTAAATGTCAGCTACAAATCAGCACCAAACATTTCCTGGCACCAGTGTGGGTGAAAGCTCATGAACTCCAATGTGCAACTGTTTTTGATCTGCTCTTTTTCCACTTCATTAAAGCAACTTAATACAGATTGACTTAGTACACCAAAAAACACAGACATAAACAACAAAGTACACACAACCAAACAATCTGACTTTCTGTTCATCGATGTTACAACGCATCGCTAACAAATTAATTCTCAGTGAAGCTGTAAATTGCTGTGGCATCACTGACTGAAGGGCAGTGATGAGATTCTCTCAGTTTACACTATTGTACTGTTGATATTTGCTATTTTTCCTTTGTTTTTTTTCATTAAGTAAATGGTTTGAAACAAAGGCTATCTAAATATTACTCCCAGTAAAGAAGAGGGCGGTGATTTTAAGCGGGTAATTGCGTGAAATTAAGCTTTATTTTCTGTTTCATTTGACTATAGCTGTCTCTTTGGGTTATCTGCTGGCTTGAATGGGTAACTTGTGATTGACGGGCCGAGCCCAAACATAACCGCAGACAGAGAATGTTAGCTATTGGCTGAAAATTTTATTTTGGAGGAAGAAAAATGTGGAAATCAGAGAAGGAGAAAGCAAATGCAAGACGCCCCGTCTCGTCTCAGTTCTCTCGAATGTTCACGTTAAACATATGGAAATGTAAAATATTATAAATGTTATAAGCATTCTGATTATGGGAAAAAAAATAATAATAATAATGACCAAAAACTTGGAATTGTCCATTAACTGTGGCTAAATGGGGGGGGGGGGGTACATAGAGGCACACGAGGCACTCCATGTTCACAGCTTACCATCTCATGATATTCAACCAAATGTATTTTGATGTCACAATGTTCTGGTGTGTTTGGCTGATGTGTGGAAACAGTAAGTGTTCATTAAAATGAAAATATAAGGGAAGCAAAAAGAGGAATTCCCAGTGGTACAGAAATGCAGTGTTTCCCTTTCAGATGCTCTGAGTGCAGCTTTTACCAAGTGATGCATAGTTCACACATGACCTCTTATTAGATATTCTGAGACATTTACTGTATAATGTGATATCTCAGCACAGATACAAGCATTACTTCAAATATACTGTAAATATACTGTACACTGCAGTCAAAAGTTTGGATGTGCATTTTTCTTTTTTTTTTTTTTTTTACTGTTGGTAACACATGGTCACACATTTTAGAATAATAAAAAATACATCAAAACCATGGAACTATGCCCCAAAAAGTGTTAAATAAATCAAATATCTTATATTTTAGATTCTTTAAAGTAGCTGCCCTTTGCCTTGATGGAAAGGCAAAGGTTTTGTATACTATAGACATTCATATAGGCATCAACTTCACTATTTATATTTGTAAAAGAAAATCAAGCATTTAAACATAAGCCTTTGTGTCCAAACGTTTGACTGGTAGTGTTAATTTGAATTATGTGTGACTGTGACTTGTTATCTATCTATCTGTCTATCTGTCTATCTATCTGATTATGTCATCAGTGATGTCAGAAGGCACTGATAATGTCATTAGTGATGTCAGAAGACACTGATGATGTCATCAGTGATGTCAAAAGACTGATGGATGTAAACTTAAAGGAACACTCCGCCCATTTTCAACCAGCTTTGTATCATTAGAACATCAGTAGTATATCAGAAAACTGTAAACTGTTTTGAAGTCTGTCATTTAATTTGACAGTTATTGAGTGTTAAAGTGCGGACCAGTGACATCACTGGTCCACACTAACTCAAATTAATAACTCATTAACTCAAATCAACTCTCAATAACTGTCAAACTATTCATCATTCATCTAGTTTGACAGTTATTGAGAGTTGATTTTGAGTTAATGAGTTATTAATTTGAGTTAGTGTGGACCAGTGATGTCACTGGTCCGCACTTTAACACTCAATAACTGTCAAATTAAATGACAGACTTCAAAACAGTTTACAGTTTTCTGATATACTACTGATGTTCTAATGATACAAAGCTGGTTGAAAATGGGCAGTGTTCCTTTAAGGGGCACACACACACACACACACACACACACACACACACACACACACACACACACACACACACACACACACACTCCCGTGTGCATGTAAACTTAAGGGCAATAACATTTTGTGAGCAACACACACACACAATAGAGGCCAAGCTGTGTATGTAGGCTGCACAGGGTGCGAGATGCCTAGTGTATCAAATAAGAAAAAGCTGAAAACACAGGCTTATCTACTCATTTGGTAATTTCTTCCAAATCAACCTGTGATGATCTTTCTCCAGTCCATTGAAACCACAGCATGAGTAAAGAGCTGTTGGACTCACCTCCAGCTGTGGCTTCTGCTGCTGAGGAACAGTGGAAGCCTGTAACCTACTGTACAGTGCAATGCATCCCCCATACACAAACCCAGCGTCACTATGATTAAAGATGGGAAGTAACCAAGTACAAATACTTCATTACTTTATTTAAGTAGGATTAGGCCCGTAGCCAGGGTTTGTGAAATACCGAGGTCATTTTAGCGCGGCATGGGCGGTCCGGGGGGCTGTGCACCCCCGGTTAGAACATTGTGTCCATTTTAAAGTAAAATGCTTCAATCTGGTACACTTTGAGAGCAAAATTAAGAGGCTAGATCTATAAAGAACTACAGACATGTTAAATTAATATCCTCTTTACTGTGCTGTTGTTTTAAAATGATACAAAAAATAAATGTCTCCCCATATAATATAATTTATATTATGCATACAGGTCCCATGGCAGAATACTGCTTTTAAATACAATGGCCCATCTACACAAACATCACTTACAGGGGAGTTACTTACCCATTCACTTCAATAGAACTGTCGCCAAAGTCTAGTCCCAATCTAGCCCCAATGCAAAATTTGAACGTTGTGGTGAGTTATGTCTCTTCCTTCTATAGCACACACAGAGGAAGCAAATTGTTGCATTTCTGATCAACTGTCATATATCATGTTATTTATGAGGGCTTTAAAACATCAATGACAGATGAATTGATCTGGGGGCCGGGGCTATTTTTCTAAAGAAAAAAAATATATATATACATATATATTTTCTTTTTTGAAAATACCGAGGTCATGACCTCGGTGTCCTCAATGGTAGCTACGGGCCTGTAGGATGTATCCATGTATAGTCTTTATACATCTTAAAACATGTTTGGAGGAGATCTTTTAAGTTTAATAGTATTAGAATTCTATTAAATATGTTGAGTTTCAGTTAGCTTTGTACAGTAACAGCCAGTAGAAATACTTTTTACTTTACTACATTCCAGAGCCTGTACCTTTCTCTTGACTTTTGAGTAAACAAGTTGAATCAGTACTTCTACTTTTACCTTATTTGTTTTTACACAAGTAACTGTACTTGTACTTAAGTAAATAATGTGTGTACTTTAGAGGAGAGTGCACAGCAAGGCGTTCGCTTCATTGGGCATCATCAGTAACTGTTTTGAAGACAGCAGAGCTAAATAATTGAATACAGACTAGTGGAATACAAGTGGGGCGTTCAAGAATAGAGAGAAGCTGACAACTCTCAAGCACAAAAGACCTGCGAGCAGGCGCACAAATGCAGTGTAGAATGGTGTGGTGAAGTGCAAGGGATGGTGCTGCTGACTGGTTGTCCATGAGGGCCAAGACAGAGCGGAGAGAGAGGCCTCCTGTGCTGGGAGAAGTGTCCACAGGCCGTTTGGGCTGGATGAATTCATTAAAGGAAGCGCAGTCTCTCCCAGCTGCCGTCTCTCTCCCTGCAGCCAGACACCGATCAATGGCAGGACTACATCCAAAACAACATTTAGCGCAAGACCTCGGAAGCAGGGGTGCGTTTAAGACTTCTCTGTGTGCAGCACATCTCCCCTGGATGTGTGTGTGAGCGCCGTTTCAAAGTGGGCTATTGAAGTGGAGAGAAGTATAGGGGCAATACGCTCGTATCACACAACAGAGAGGAATGTTTAACACAGACGCCTGAAGACAAGACATCATTCTGCCATTTTCAGGGTAGAGAGAATGGCAATGTTTTCACTCGACAAAGTTATTCGTGATCCATAATAGAAAAATGTCTGCTTAAGTGTCAGACAGCTCTGAAGATCAGCTAATGAAAACAAATGTGACCAGGTCAAGTTCATTACTTGCATCCAGTCATATTGATCTAAACATCTATAGTAAGAGTAGGCGGTGCTGGATTGTTGTTGTTGTTGTTGTTGGTGGAAAATACATTTACTTATTCCTACAGTATGTAAGTGCATTCTCAGACCAATCTTTACTCTTATAATGTTTACTGATAACCAGTACCGCTATTTTGGGGTGGTAGGATAGCATAACCTAGCAGTTTTTATTCACAACTATGTTTTTTGAAGTTATAATTGAAGTGAAAATGAAAACTAACATGAGAATTTATTACACAATTATATCTACCATGTAATTTAAATTGTAACGATACATGATTTCAAAAATGAAAAAGGGAGAAGGGAAACCAAAATGCTTCTAGTGCCATCTAGTGGTCACAATCTCAGTCAATTTCAGTGGTGATGCTGTGGAGTGTAAATATTCTGTTAAGCTGTTAGCTTATGAATAAAATGTAACTAAATTGAACCGTGTGCCGAATCACACAAGAAAATCATTACTTGTGTAACTACTACAAAAAAAGTCTTATAACCAGAGGCACTTCACTGTGTGCAATACTGAACAGTGATACACTGAAATTTAATTTTACAATGATATCTCATGTATACCATTACATTTGAATTGATATATGTAGGTGGTTTTAAGAAGAGAGAACCCACCTGAACTAATGTTGAGGTCAGATTGAAACGCATGGACCCAGGATGCTCCATGTACTATGAAGATTGTAATGCATTCTGTGGTTTTGTTAGATCTGTAAATGAAGGCAGACTTTATTAGCCTAGCAATGGTTTACAATGTAACGTGTGAGACCTCATTTGGCTCAGCCTTTACAATGCTGCGTACCTGAACTACAGCAACCAATGTGAAATGAAACGTTACTGGAGACTAAACATAAGTGAAGCCAAATGCAATGAACCTATGAATCAAAGCTCATACAAAATATTTCCAATAATTTCTATAATGCTGTTTTCACCTTGCAGCTTATTCTAAAATGTAACAATTATCAAAAAAATAAATAAATAAAATCATACAGTGCAAAGAGACTCCTTTACATTTCTTTTTTATATAAAACTTTGCAGTCGATTGACATTCATTGTTCAATGCGCTGTTGTCCAGCTGAAACAACTGAAACAACTCAATAACACAGATTGGTAATTTCACCCATGTCGATGTTCAAATGCTTTTTTTCAAAAAGCTGAGCTGAGCTGAGCTTTTCAGAAATGAAGCAACAATATGGGACACGGTCGTGGTAATAACATCCAAATACAACCAACCCACCAATGGTGCACATTGTATACCTGAATATTGGAAAAAAGATAATATAAAACACTAATTTCATTATACATCGATTTGAGATATGATCAAAAGCAGTCAAATACGATTTCATCTTGATCATTTGAATCTGAAATTAGTCAAATATATTCCACTGCCCTTTCTTTAGAGCAGGTCACAACTAATTAAATGCAATGCATACATTTTCAAATGAATGTACAGTGCAGGCTAGTGAGGTTGTGTGCAAGTTCTCTCTCTCTCTCTCTCTGTCTATATCTCTCTCTCTCTCTGTGTGTCTCTCTCTCTCTCTCTCTCTCTCTCTCTCTCTCTCTACAGCAGTCTCAGTCCAGCTTATAGGGCATGCACAGTGACACTTCCTCAGAGGTCATTTTATCTCTCAAATAGAAACCAACAATCATTTTCTTTAAAAAATACCTGAATACTTAGAGACACGATGACAATAAAAAGCAAGATAGCTTAGTTTTACCCAAATGAAAAAAGGACAGAGGTGTTGTTGTGTACTACAATTCCCAGCAACAGACAATGATGTCCTCGTCCAGATTCAAAAGCATCAGCTTTGGCAGCCGATAACAACAAGATACACAGCTTTACGTGCCGCGTAGCTTTACTGTACGTGCCGCAGTAGACATTCCATTGAAACATTATTATGAATGAAAACTGTTCAATATCAGCCGTGTCCTTTGCCAGAAAAAAAAACGTAACGGTTTGCATTCCATCATGTTGAGATGCTGTAACCAATCACGTGAGTTGCTTCCAATAAGCATTGGGCTCTAGAATATGTACAGTACAATAACTCAAGTTTGGACTTCTCACCACATGGGCTCTGTATATTTGGGATCTGCTGCCATCAGCAGGATCAACAGGGCCGATGAATAGCGTTCACCAGTCAAACCTACAGTACCAAACACACATTATCTTCAGCACAAACTCCTACAACACCAGTGGACAGTAATTACATTGTACCCAATTGTAATCGATTAAAAAAGAAAACAAAACTGAGAGAGAACCAGTTACCACTTTATGGAACTCTATTGGGTGATAACAGTGGCTTCAGTTAGCATGGCTGTTGAGTTCGTTAGTGTGTCCTTCTCCTTCAAGGCACGGGGAACAGTGGGAGTGCTTGTCCAGAAAGGCCCTGTCGTTAAGGTGCATGCGGGCCCCCGGGGTCGCTCGGGGGGCTCTTGTTCATAGGGCGATGCGGGCACAGTGGTGTTTGAGCTTGCAGGGCAGCACCCCACGGTTTAGCTGGTAAAACTCCACCAGCTGGATCAAGTCAGTGAAGCGAGTGTGACCATCGTCCAGGCTGTAGAACAACTCCCCTTCATCATCCACCTATAGAGGCAAAGTCATGCCCACTTCCGGGTTAGGTATACGAAGGGATTTCATCTGCCATTTTATTTTCCATACCATTTTGTAAAATGCTAATATATATATATACAGCAATAATATGTATTGTCTAATCATTGATTCACTCATATACCAAAATCCATTTGAATTGAAATGTTGCTTCTTGTGTCAAATATTGATATGCGATTAAAATGTGATTAATTTCGATTCATTAATTACAAAGCCTCTAATTAATTTGATTCATTTTTTAAATCGAGTCCCACCACTATATATATATATATACCAGTATATATATATATAATATTATATATTTAATATATTATATAATATATAATATTATATAATATGCCTTTTTTTTTTTTTTTGGTCCGAGTGAAATGTTCTATGGTCTCTTCTGATTCTATAGCTGAATCGCTTGGTTTGACCAAGTCAAAGTATTTTTACAAGCATTTTAGGAAATGTCGATGGAAAAATAAATAGCGAAATCCCTTGAGATCCCTTGGTCCGTACGCTGAACGCTGAATGCTGAAGTGAGCGTGACTTTGGCTATCTATAGCACGCACACACGTCTGCACACAACATTGAATGCACACACAACGCACCCACAAAGCAATAACATACAAGAGACAGGCGAATGATTGCACATGAAGCTGGTATTGAGAGGTGGTTTGTGGAACGTGCGAGGTGAACCAATCAAAATAATGGATTGTACTCACAGGTAAGATCTGAAAGTGTTTGATTCTCTGCATGTGGCACAGTGACAGGACAAATGTCTTAGGGTTGCTTTGGCTGTCCCTCAGAAGAAATACTCTGAAAAGAAAAGGAAAAGTCTTTGCTGATGTCCCAGCTATCACTTTCACCATTATCTTGTGAGATGTCTTAAGATATTACTGAAACAATACATCTAAGACAAAGATTGAAATAAATAAATGAATAAATAAATGAATAAATGAATAAATAAATAAATAAATAAATTAATTAATTAATTAATAAATAAATAAATAAATAAATAAATAAATAAATAAATAAATAAATAAATAAATAAATGAATGAATGAATGAATAAATAAATAAATAAATAAATAAATAAATAGATAAATAAATAAATAAATAAATAAATAGTATCTTGGTGATGGCAGACAAATTGTGTCTTAAGGTTCTGTATGTCTTCAGTCTTTAGACAGAATTGACATTTGCAACATCTACTGCAACTGTTCCATTTTTCTAGCACATGCTAAACATGCGCTGTCAATGGAGCCCCTCCAGATGGCACTAAAGATTACAGGCTTGGCTCACTTGTTACAGTATGTATGATCACAAAACTATATTAAGGTAAATGGTAAATGGCCTGCATTTATATAGCGCTTTTATCCAAAGCACTTTACAATCAGTAGGTAGTCTACATTCACCCATTCATACACCGATGGCAGCAGGCTGCCACGCCTACACACCATCGGGAGCAAGGAGGGTTGAGTGTCTTGCCCAAGGACACAACGACAGCAGCTGGGAGGGAGCGGGGATCGAACCGCCAACCCTTGCGTCATTGGCCGACCCGCTCTACCTCCTGAGCTAAAGCCGCCCAAGGTGTTTGGATCATCGGGATGACATATTTGGATTCTGTTTAAGGGTGAGTTTTACCTTAAAGACATTTCAGCACGTGTCAAGAAGATACCTCCAGAAATAACGATAGCTGGGTAATGTTTGTGGACAATCTTTACAGTACACAGTCCTTGTAGTTCTGATAAATACACATTCGCGTGCGCGCTCGCGTGTGTTTATTAATTACGGTATGTGATTTATCATGTAGACTGTAGTAACAGTATGACTTGATACAAACCTATTTGATGTGAGAATGGTCTGATTGAACTAACTGAAATCCACCTGTGACACTGATGAGGGCTATGATTGTCCATCAAGAGCGTGTAAAATACCCTTGTGTTGAGGGTGACCCTATTGTTTTGAATAGGTATTCTGTATACGGATAACCGCCCCCCTTGTGGTGAGTGCAGTGCCCAATGTGAATGTCTTTGATGACACGAAGCAAACAAAAAGAGAAGAGACAGCTAGTTACCCATCAATTAGACCCTGCTGAGTGATTAGGCGCTGAGCCTCATCCCGAGTCAGTTTGCTGTGGAACCACGCCTGGGCCATGTGGAGAGCTGGAGCAGACGGAGAGACAATAATATGTCCGTGTTTTAGCAGTCTTCTTGGTGTGTGCATACAGCACAGTACATAGTACACACACAGTACATACAGCAAATCATAATCATAAGGAGTATCTCACAAACCTATGTTTGACATTGAGCTCTGCGATGTGGAGGGGCTCCCGTGGGAGCTCAGACGGTGGCAGCTTTTCCTCTGAGGGAGAAATGAGTTATAGTCACAATCGTAGTTGAAGTAACGCACACGATGCGATGACACACCTCACCGTATCTCTACAAACCTACGACTAATGTCTGATTATTGTCAAGGCGATAAGTTACAAGGTGTTTACAACCCAAGAAGCAAACGTGGCAACGATCGTCCTGTCTCCATTACGGCATTCATTATCAAAGGTAATCACGGGTCATACATACACGAAACAAATAGACAGTTATTTAGCATCACATGGTCTCCTGTATGAATTCCAATGTGCTTTCAGAAAATCTCAAACTAGAGATACGTGTCGGCTCTATCTAACAGATCAGTCACATTAGGAAAGAAGGAGATGTGGGAAAGTATTGCGGCATGGTTATTTTGGATCTCCAAAAGGCGTTCAACACTGTAAATCATGATATTCTTTTGATCAAGCTAAGGGTCCATTCATCTTTACAACGGGTTAGGTCTTATCTGGGAGGCAGGGAACAAGTGGGGGATGTAAATGGAAACATGCCCATACCACAACTACTAAAATGTGGGGTCCCACAGGGGAGGATTTTAGGTCCACTTGTCTTTCTGCTATATGTCAACGACATGAAGACAGCCTACATTTGCAATCTGTTCCTTTACACCAGGGATACTTGCTTTGCCCGGGGACCACTTTTGCAAAATGACAGGAGGCCAGGGCCAGCTAATAAACAAACATTAATAATATACATTTTTCTGTGGTGTATTGTAGGTTTTTGTGGCGCCAGCTGGAGTTTAGTCTGACATATAGTGCCTGGGCGGCAAACAGGCGGCGATATTTGACAATTTAGCTGGAGCTCAGTCAAACGTAATTTAACATTCGTTTTCATTGTGAATTCGAAAATGGTCGGGGGGGGCCACTCGGCACCCTATCGCGGGCCGCATTTGCCCCCCGGGCTGCAAGTTGAGCATCACTGGCCTAAGCGCAAACAATTCCATTTGTACAATTTGTTCTTGCTGTTATTTTGGCAGCCAATTCCCCAACTCTCCCTAGACACACAAATATTCCTGTAGCATGGAAGACCTCTCACATCACATCCATGCCTAAAACACAGTGCGCCAAAGAGCACAATGATTTTGGACCAGTTGCCCTCTCGTTATGAAGTCGTTGGAGAGGATTGTGGTCCAGCAGCTAACCATGGGCAACGTGCAATAAACCTGACCCATGTCAGTTTGCATACAAACAAGCTCATAGCACAGAAGATGCACATCTCATTTGGAAGCATCTAGATAAACCCAAAACAGAGCTCTTTTCCTTGATTTCTCATCAGAATTTAACACAATCCAGCCAGACATTCCATTGTCTGATGCAGCTACAGATGAATCAATCAGTTCATTGTGAAATTCTCTGATGCTTCCACCTTATTATCTCTGTTGACAGAGAAAGACGACCCAAGATCATACAAACGTAGTGTTGACAGCTTGGTAGAGTGGTGTGACCAGAATGCCCTTCTTATAAATACCAAGAAAACACAGGAAATTATTTTTGGTCTTTCACCTGATTCTTACCCATCCCAGGTGCAATGAGGAAGGCAAACAGTTACATAATAGAAATACCTGGGGGTACACATCGCTATCGCCACCTTGTCTTGGAACACACGTTGATTTTATCTGCAAGAAGGTGCAGCAGTGTATTTATTTTCTTCGTAGGTTGAGGTCTTTTAGGGCTACTACTCTATTTATTTTAAATCCCTAACCTACAGTGTTATGCAGTACTGCATCACAACTTGGTACGCCAGCTTGCCCGTCCAGACAATTTGTTCTAAGAGTGTTGTCCAGCCACTAGAGCAACTTTTTCAGGCAGCTTACCCAGCCTCCCTCCAGTCCGTTTTTCTACCTGTATAACGGTTGATGTTCTATTTCAAAGTTCTACAAACGGCTGTATATCTGTACATCTGGTTCTGCGCCAAAGATCTTACTTTGATAAGAACCGAAGACTAATAGGGTGTTCCACTGCAACATCATGGCTGCAGCGCTGTTTTCAGAAAAGCACAAAAGCGTTGTCTCTTGCCTTCAATACTCTTTGTCTGCACTACAGGCGGTGTGAGTGTACTTTGTCTGCACTACAGGCAGTGTGAGTGTACTTTGTCTGCACTACAGCCGGTGTGAGTGTACTTTGTCTGCACTACAGGCAGTGTGAGTGTACTTTGTCTGCACTACAGGCAGTGTGAGTGTACTTTGTCTGCACTACAGCCGGTGTGAGTGTACTTTGTCTGCACTACAGGCGGTGTGAGTGTACTTTGTCTGCACTACAGGCAGTGTGAGTGTACTTTGTCTGCACTACAGCCGGTGTGAGTGTACTTTGTCTGCACTACAGGCAGTGTGAGTGTACTTTGTCTGCACTACAGGCAGTGTGAGTGTACTTTGTCTGCACTACAGGCAGTGTGAGTGTACTTTGTCTGCACTACAGGCAGTGTGAGTGTACTTTGTCTGCACTACAGCCGGTGTGAGTGTACTTTGTTTGCACTACAGCCGGTGTGAGTGTACTTTGTCTGCACTACAGGCAGTGTGAGTGTACTTTGTCTGCACTACAGCCGGTGTGAGTGTACTTTGTCTGCACTACAGGCAGTGTGAGTGTACCTTGTCTGCACTACAGGCGGTGTGAGTGTACTTTGTCTGCACTACAGGCAGTGTGAGTGTACCTTGTCTGCACTACAGGCGGTGTGAGTGTACTTTGTCTGCACTACAGCCGGTGTGAGTGTACTTTGTCTGCACTACAGGCAGTGTGAGTGTACTTTGTCTGCACTACAGGCAGTGTGAGTGTACTTTGTCTGCACTACAGGCGGTGTGAGTGTACTTTGTCTGCACTACAGCCGGTGTGAGTGTACTTTGTCTGCACTACAGGCAGTGTGAGTGTACTTTGTCTGCACTACAGCCGGTGTGAGTGTACTTTGTCTGCACTACAGCCGGTGTGAGTGTACTTTGTCTGCACTACAGGCAGTGTGAGTGTACTTTGTCTGCACTACAGGCAGTGTGAGTGTACTTTGTCTGCACTACAGCCGGTGTGAGTGTACTTTGTCTGCACTACAGCCGGTGTGAGTGTACTTTGTCTGCACTACAGGCAGTGTGAGTGTACTTTGTCTGCACTACAGGCAGTGTGAGTGTACTTTGTCTGCACTACAGGCGGTGTGAGTGTACTTTGTCTGCACTACAGCCGGTGTGAGTGTACTTTGTCTGCACTACAGGCGGTGTGAGTGTACTTTGTCTGCACTACAGGCGGTGTGAGTGTACTTTGTCTGCACTACAGCCAGTGTGAGTGTACTTTGTCTGCACTACAGCCGGTGTGAGTGTACTTTGTCTGCACTACAGCCGGTGTGAGTGTACTTTGTCTGCACTACAGGCAGTGTGAGTGTACTTTGTGTGCACTACAGCCGGTGTGAGTGTACTTTGTCTGCACTACAGCCGGTGTGAGTGTACTTTGTCTGCACTACAGGCAGTGTGAGTGTACTTTGTCTGCACTACAGCCGGTGTGAGTGTACTTTGTCTGCACTACAGCCGGTGTGAGTGTACTTTGTCTGCACTACAGCCGGTGTGAGTGTACTTTGTCTGCACTACAGCCGGTGTGAGTGTACTTTGTCTGCACTACAGCCGGTGTGAGCGTAATGGTGCATTCATGTGCTCCTGTCATGTCATTGTGTTTATTCTGAATGGAGCCGTCTATGAAGCATGACAAATTTAAGAGAAATGTGACAATAAAGTCGTATCGTATAAGACTTGAAACTCACTTACTTTCTATTGTTTTTTCCCGATTGTTAATCTGATGTCTTTGTAACTCTGTTTATTAAAATAAGTGCTATATATAAATAAAGTTGTTATTATTAATAATATTACCCTCCATGACAGGCCCTCCTCCACAGCCACAGACAGTGCCTCAGATGGGTTCTCAATCACCCGGCTCTTCTGGCCAGAAAAGTCCATGGCCACCAGTGAGTTCTCTGAGATGCTCCTCTGAGAGAAAAAGAAAGAAACGGTTATCACAAATGTAAAATGCTATTTTTAATTGGCTGCATGACTCGAATAATTACCTTTGTTTAATCTATATGCGTAAATGTTTTTGCTATATTTACTTATGACACTTCATTGGCTGTTTCATGTTTATGAAAAAAAGATCTATTGTTCTTGTATGGTACACTATAAATAGACAGAGGTTTTTCTTCTTTCTTA
The DNA here is from genome assembly GCF_964638095.1 of Poromitra crassiceps. Lineage (NCBI taxonomy): Eukaryota > Metazoa > Chordata > Actinopteri > Beryciformes > Melamphaidae > Poromitra > Poromitra crassiceps. The sequence goes on from NC_139629.1 coordinate 4,794,905, forward strand.
TCATTTCCTTTGTGTGAACAGGGAGCAGAGAGACTTTTTGTGTTGTGTTGTGGTATTGTATTGCCATCTAGTGTCTGCTGAGTAACGTGACTCCAGATCATCTCTAGATGATTCCAGGCAGAATGTAGTCCATTGAAAAGGGATTAGAGAGAGCGTTTGAAAAGAGTGACACATGGGAACATTCTAGTCCTTTAAGCTGTTATAGTGGGTGGCTCTAAATAACCACACACACTCAAGAAAATGCTTCTTATCGGGATTACCAGGAAGCTTTCAAATTGCCACATTGGTTCCTCGACCACCTAACTAAGCTCACTATTCAAAAGATTGGTTAAAACAAAGTGACTAGTGTTTACTTTGACCATAGAGACTTTCCACTCCCTCTTAACCTGTCTGCCCCCATTCGGGATGATGTCAAGATACCTATGATTTAGATTTGGATTTAAGTTTTAACTTCCGTTTTAGTACAGTGACGGCTTTCTTTCACCTGAGAAATGTTGCCAAAGGTCGTCCATTTTTAACACAACAGGATGCTGAGAAACTAATTCATGCTTTCATCACTAGTAGTTGAGACTATAAGGTAGGTTAGAACTCTGCTGCTAGACTTTTACCTAATAATACTAACCTATTTTAGCTGAACTACACTGGCTCCCTATTTCTTTTAGAATTGATTTTAAGGTCCTTTTAATCACCTACATTAAATCTCTTAATGGCATACAGTACATCTCTGACTTTTTAATATCCTACCAACCATACAAAGCCCTTAGATCTTCCAATACTGCTCTCTTTTGAGTTGTACTGTAAGTAAACACAGTGGGGAAACTGTTTAGTTGTACTGTAAGTAAACACAGTGGGGAAGCTGCTTTTATGTATTACGCCCTGCCCAAGTACATTAAACAGGCAAGCTCTGTGGGCATTTGTTAAAAAAGAGCTCCTCAAAACATACCTTTATTGGAAGGCTTTTTAGCTACTGTTACTTATTATTATTATTTTAGCTAACGATTACTTATAAAGTTACTTATTCATTCTCAAACTACTTTCTACAAGTGCTACTCTATTCCTTTGGAAAGTCTTAGCTGTCATAGACTGTGTTGCATAGTTGATTTCTGTTGAGAAATTATGATATTGTAAGTCGCTTTGGATAAAAGCGTCTGTTAAATGATGTAATGTAATGTCACTGATCTTTTATTTTGTGTTATCCCCATGCAAGCTTTTATTCTCATTTTTAATTTTGATTATTTCATACTGTTATTTTTATGTCTACTAATTGATTTTAATGTATTTTCTTTTATGCTGTGGTTTCATTTGCTCTTGTTTTAATGTTTTTGCATGTAAAGCACTTTGAGCTGCATTTTATGTATGAAAGGTGCTACACAAATAAAGTTTCTTCTTCTTGTTTTTGGTGTTATTATTATTATTATTAACTATGAGGTATCACTGTTTAAACAAGTGTTACTGTCGAACGAGTGATTCAGTTCGACTTCCATTCACTTTCCAATGTGATCCTATAGTATAACGCTGTAGCTCGCATGCTCAGCTCATATGCAGCAGTCTGACCCCTCACTCCATCAAGCCTCCTCTCCTCCACTGTCTTCCCAGCCGAGCCTCTGTGGCCACAGAGCGGCTCTTGGCAGGGCTGCTCGACGCATGTGGCCCTCCGACAGCAGAGGAGAGGTGATGAGCTGTTAAATCTGACAGCAGCTGATCGTTGTGTATTTTTAGAAAGCAGAGGATCTGTGAACATGTCCGTAACCCAGAAATAGATCGTGTTCGCTCCGACAGAATAATCGCAATAGAGACTGAGGCTATTCTGGGACGTGAATCCAGTATCAACACATACACTGTGCCTAATTTGTCCTACACTGTTGGATTATATGACTTTATGGATAAAGACGGATGGATTATGGATATAATTATAGATTCACATCTGTGTTGGCTCCAACATATTGCCAACACGTTTAAAACAAGGATGTTGCTTTGCAGTAAAGTGATGATACATTTAATATGTTATAAGATCCAAAAAAAAGAACAAGACCTTCAGCCTACCATTGGTGAAGCTTTCTGTTTCTGGTGTGGCTGAATGAAGTTTTGGTACAGTTGCATCCCATACTGAAACACAAAACATGAGACAATTTCAAAATCAACTGCTGGAAATGTATTAAATAAATCTAACACATACTGTAAATTACAGTACTATGCAATGTATCGCCTTGTTTTTATTCATTTGTATGAGCACAAACTATGGCATACCACATATAGACTGAAAGGAGAGTGACTAAGCTAGTTCAGGCAGACAACTCAAGTTGCGCGGCAAGACACGTGATACACACACTACTCATCACAGCTCATATACTCCCCCCAACCCTGTCTTATCATGCAGAGAGTCAGTAGCTGGGTTTCCATCCAAAGGTATCGCAACTTTTAATCGAATTTTCAGAAGTCGGCAAAAGAAAATGCGATATTTTGCACATTTCCACCCACTACCGTTATGCCTAATATCAGGAATGGTGAAGATGAGGGGCAATTAATTGATGTGATTAAAACATGGCCAGAAGCCTCAAACGAGGGAAATTAACCACGTTCTCTGAATAAACGTGAGGTAAGAGAAAACATCGTAGCCTGATATTCAGACTGAAGTGGAGGAAATCATGTTGTGGGAAGCTTGGTGACGCGAGCGCACTGCTGTCTGCCTCTGCTAATGCTACACGTGGGTGCCGTTGTCTCGCTATGAGAAACATCACATTCATTTAACGGTTCTTGATTATACAGAGGTACGTAAAATGTATTACCAGACGCCACTCTTCTGTCAATTCTGGATGTGAGTCGCCGGTTATCCCGCTGTCTTCCTCCATTAAAACGGCATGTTTTTGAATGGAGTTTGGTTACAGATTCCCTAAAGCTGTTTCCCCTTCCTTTATCGCATTTCTTTTTATCGATACACCCTACTTTTCCGCCTCCCTCAAGCGTGAAAACGTTTTTGCGATATTTGGAGGTTTTATCAAATTTTCTGGTGTTTCCACTCAGGATTTTTATCCACAATTTGAAATTTTGCATAAAAACAGGTGGATGGAAAGCCATGTAATGAGAGGTGATCAGCCAGCCAACCTTTAACAGACGCATGGCAGTGACCCAACAGGTCCTGGTCTGCTCATCATCCGCACAAAGCAGCTTCAGCTCTCGGGCTGAATGACTCTTCGATGACTGGAAGAGGGAAAAGGTGATAAGGACACAGCAGGAGTTAGTTCCAAACCTCCATGGGAATCAATAGTGTAGGCTACTGCTGCTCTCTCACAGGTCTCTATTGTCTTACCAGTATCCAAGTTTGAAACAACAATAATCAATAATCAATAATCAGTGTTATTGCAATAATGCGGGTTGGTTCAAAGAAAGCAACGGCACCTTGACACAGAAGCCATAATCTGTGGGCGCTCCATGTGACTTTTTGGCCGACAGCAACAGGGTGTAGACGTCACTGTCACTGAACTCGGCAATAAACTGGAGATGCCTCGGTTCCTGTAAGACAAAGCAAAGGCCTTAATAAAACAAGGCAAACAGCACAGTGTGATGATGTGCTCCTTCATGGCCACATCCAGCTCCTGCTGCCCTGTCAAATCAAATACAAATGGCTTGGTTGGGTCTCAAGTATTTGTGTCTGGAACAGATTTGAATGCCCCTGCAAATCCAGCTATGTGAGGGATGGAGACACATGCAAGCGGTGTGTGTGTGTGTGCACGTGTGTGTGCGTGTGGGTATGCGTGCGCGTGTGTGTGTGCACGTGTGTGTGCGTGTGGGTATGCGTGCGCGTGTGTGTGTGCACACGCGTACTGTATGTGTGCGTGCACGCGTGTGTGTGTGCATGCATGCATGCGTGTTCGCTTGTCTGAGTTCTTGATTCAGTGCAGTGATAAGGATGTAATTTTACCGCCGCTCGGATGTGATGAGGAGCAGGAACAAAGCAGGAAAAAAACTGTAATCTTCTATTCGAAAAACAAATACGAGTTTCATGTCGTAGAAAGCTGAAGTCTTATTTTGTTTAATCCCATCCCTGTTTGAGCCTAACCATGCTTTCACTCTAACCTTCCCCAGTGCAGCAGGACGCAACACAACGGCTCATTTCGTGCAGGGCAAAGAGGTGGAGGTTGGCACACTTAAATTCAAACAATGCATATCTATCTATATATCACATATCTATATATATACTGTATCTATATATATATATGTATCTATATATCACATATCACAGCTTTATCAGTTAGATTGCGGGTGCGGTTAGCATGTAAATGTAATGAGAGAGATAAGGGCAGAGTTATAGGACACACTGATAGGAGCCTTTATTGAGACAATATGAACAGTCACCGAGCCAGAGATAGCTTTCCCCAGCAGAATGGCACAAAGGCTACCATTGTTCTGCCTTCATGCGACACAATGTTCTCTCACTTCCTTATATAAAGTAAAGGTACAGCCGTTGGTATCTGTGCTGACTGACAAGCAACGTGTCTGACCGAGACCACAAATGAACACTAACCAAACTACAGCAAATGTTAGGTTGCACACCAAAGCACCTCCTGCGCTCTGAAACAAAAGCTCTTCTGTTGTGGGGAATGAAAGCAGTTGAGAAGCGGTTGCCTTGGCATGGCTTGTGCCTAGGTGCCTAGGTAATAAGCCTCACCTGTCAGCAGCACAGAGAGCGGCTGGCTGTTTCTGCCTGGCTGCCATGCCAGCTGACCTAAGGAAAATCAAGCTCGACCTGTTCCGCGGTATACTCCCCCTCTCGCAGCCTGACTGAGATATTTACAGAGGATGAACTGATGACCCCACTTACTGAACAACGTACTGTACAAGCAGAAGACTAGAAGTAGTATCAGCAAGCTTTTTTTATATAGTTTTCCAACTGCTGCTCATGCAATTTTTGAATCCCAGGTATTTAGACCATGTGTACACTTATTTCAATTAAGTGTGAATAAAATAAAATAAAAATAAAACAAATAGAGAAACAGACAAACTAAACCAATCAATAAAGAAATAAAAATAAAAATAAAAATAAAAATAAAAATAAAAATAAAAATAAAAGAAAGAAAGAAAGAAAGAAAGAAATAATAAAAAATAAATACATAAATATGTTATCACTATAGGTACTGTATGCAACAAATAAACCAGTTTGTATCCAACAGATAACCCTTGTAGTTACCTGCTTTTGCTTGACTGAGACCTAGTTATTCAAAGCAACTCATTTGAATAAGCCATGACAATATGCAGATCAGTCAGTTTTGTTTACTGACCTTGGACGTTCCCTTATTGGAGAAATAGAGCCCTGACCTCCTCAAGACAAAGTAGAACTTCTTCCAGGACTTCCTGCCTTGCTCTTTGGCATGGAGGTGTCCATGGATCTCTGGACAAGTGCTTGAGTTTAGAAAGGTCTGTGCCGGGTAGAAGAGAAATAATTGCGCGTGCGTGGATAGATGCGTACAACACATTGTTAACATATCGAGACAGAATTGAGAAACTCACAATGCCTTATCTCAACTCAACACTCAAGGACAAATACAGTGAGCTGTAAATATAAATCATATTTTGATACCTGGATAAGCTGAGAGTGATTCATCAGCCCATTGGCTTCACTGGATACGGAGACCATGTGGTCGGGGAAGAAATCCTACCAATAGGAAAGCAACAGCACTTATAACAACAGTCAGGCCACAGTAACACTGCCAGTGAAATGAGTGCATCTGAAGGAATCATGTTGACCTGTCCTACAGTAAATAAACCAATCAGCTCAATCAACCCATCAGTCTTGTTTCACCACGACTCACCAGAGGTTTCTTGAAGAATTCATATTTAGCATAGTTCTTCCTAAAATACAGCCGGCTGTCTGTGTCCATCCCCCAGCCTGATAGCACCTCCATGACAGACTCGTGGTCTTCAATGGTCCTCTCTGGTCAGAGTGGGAGGGAGGGAATGAATGAATGGTTAAGCTTGACCTCCCACTGAAATATGGACAAGGCGTGGAGACGAATGGCAAAGTGGTACCATTTGGATCCAGGATCCTGGAAGTTAGCCAGAGATACCAAATTGTAGAAGATTAAGATTAAAACAGGGACTTTGGCTAACTTGGTTTATAGGTTACAGAACAGCGATAAACCTGAAAGGTAAAAATGTGAATATGCAGATACACAGTATCACAATGAAACAGTTCTTGAGTTGATAATAGAATTAGGTTGGTGCAACCAAAAGCTTAAGAAATAAGTTGATATGTTCTAAAAATCCGAATGCAATGCTTTCCTGCATTACATTCCATAACAATGAGTGAATGACAGTTAACAACTTCCAGGGCAGGAAGTTTGATTATTAACATGATTTCAATGTGTAACCTGTGGATGGGAGGATGACTTCACTTCCCTTCACTACGCTTCACTACACTCATCAAACAGAATGAGCACTGAATTCATTGCAAATATTTCTTCCTGCAGGCAGCAACCTGGAACAGTGTTGAGCTATGAAGTTGATTAATTCCTATTATATAGAGAGGCAAAGTGACCACCTACTTCCTGCTTCAGCACTGTACCAGAGATTTTCATCCGCCATTTATTACCCCATAGACATTTCGTAAAATGCTTATAAAAATAGTTTTACTTGCTCAAACCAAGCTGTTCAGATATATTTAGAAACAGGAGAGACCACATAAAATTTCACTCGGACCAAAACGTTTAAAAAAATTGTAGATTTAAAGAAGATATTTTTTCAATGTAGTTTTTGCGGTTTTGGTCCGAGTTAAATGTTCTATGGTCTCTCCCGATTCTAAATATATCTGAACCGTTTGGTTTGACGAAGTAAAACTATTTTCATAAGCATTTTACGAAATGTCTATGGGAAAATAAGTGGCGGATACAAATCTCTGGTACAGTGCTGAAGCAGGAACTAGGCGGTCACTTTGCCTCTCTATACCCGCAGCAGTATGAGCGTGAGTGCAACACTCAGGGCAAAGGAGTCAATAGATCACAAGCAACTCCTCATGAGTGAACTGATGGATGGTAGAATTTCAGCAGGACTTCATCTGTATTAAGGGAAAAAGCAAAACCAGAAAAGAACTTTGTCATCACAGATTCCATTTTTCATTGACTTTTTATTTAAAGGGGACCGATTATGCTTTTTCATATTTTGTGTCATTACTGTTACAATGGTGGATGTTCATAAACATGGCCAAAGTTTCATATAACGAGGTCAATTATATCCATTTGCATAAATCGCTGGATTTAGTGAGATTTAGTGGGTCTAGTGATGTCAGATAGAACCTGGCCTCATCATTGCTCCAGCCCCCTGTACTGTTCAAACCATGCCAACCAATGAGATCCTCTGGAGCCAGCCTCGAGTGTGTGATGTGATGTCACAATTCAACGACCAGACTTTACAGGCTGCACTTTTGACTACAGTCACACATTTTCAAACTGTGAACTGTGAAACTATGTTCACACAACTTTAACACTACATTATATTATACATCAAACCCTTCAGCTACTTCTGCCCTCACTCACAATGTCAAAATAGAAGCCGTATAGTTTTTTGAGATATTAATGTTTGTTTGACACTAGTGTTCCACTCTTTTTCACAGTATAGTGTTAGTTTCTGCTGTAGTCTAGAATGGAGCATTTCAGACAGAGGCTGAATTGAGGGGCTGCATAAAGGGAGAGTGCCAGATAAATAAGGAGGTTTCTCTACTGGAGTCCCAGAATAAAATAATAAAGTATAGAACTGAAATTTGGCACATTAGAGATCTCTTTAATCAAGCATGCCTGAAAGGCCATGTAAAGTCCACAATATGAATTGTGAATGTGAATTGTGAAAACACCCATTGTCATGGGTGCGTGTCAATGCTAAATGTAAGCTTATTCTACTTTTGCAGTCATTTTTTAAGTTGTTCCGTATAAGAGCGTTTGCTAAAAATCACCAATGTAAAGTATGGAAAATGAAAATCACCCGCAGTGCAGATTGATTGCAAATCACTCCAGTCTATTTTAGAAACATTGAATCCACTTTTCATAATCATCTGCAATCATGAGCAGTATTGAAAGAAGCAAGCTGCAGCCTGCAGCCTCGCCTCCAGCGAGAGCTGGATATAGCTGGAGAAAAAAAGAGATGCTTAAAGACTGGAACACAACACATGGATGAATTATGCAATGTGAAGCGGCTGGTGAGCAATCTCCCTCTGTGCAGACACACTGAGACACATCACCCTCCCTCTGTGCAGACACTGAGACACATCACCCTCTGTGCAGACACACTGAGACACATCACCCTCTGTGCAGACACACTGAGACACATCTCCCTCTGTGCAGACACACTGAGACACATCTCCCTCTGTGCAGACACACTGAGACACATCACCCTCCCTCTGTGCAGACACACTGAGACACATCACCCTCCCTCTGTGCAGACACACTGAGACACATCACCCTCCCTCTGTGCAGACACTGAGACACATCACCCTCTGTGCAGACACACTGAGACACATCACCCTCTGTGCAGACACACTGAGACACATCTCCCTCTGTGCAGACACACTGAGACACATCACCCTCCCTCTGTGCAGACACACTGAGACACATCACCCTCTGTGCAGACACACTGAGACACATCACCCTCCCTCTGTGCAGACACACTGAGACACATCACCCTCCCTCTGTGCAGACACTGAGACACATCACCCTCTGTGCAGACACACTGAGACACATCACCCTCTGTGCAGACACACTGAGACACATCACCCTCTGTGCAGACACACTGAGACACATCACCCTCCCTCTGTGCAGACACACTGAGACACATCACCCTCCCTCTGTGCAGACACTGAGACACATCACCCTCTGTGCAGACACACTGAGACACATCACCCTCTGTGCAGACACACTGAGACACATCTCCCTCTGTGCAGACACACTGAGACACATCACCCTCCCTCTGTGCAGACACACTGAGACACATCACCCTCTGTGCAGACACACTGAGACACATCACCCTCCCTCTGTGCAGACACACTGAGACACATCACCCTCCCTCTGTGCAGACACACTGAGACACATCACCCTCCCTCTGTGCAGACACACTGAGACACATCACCCTCCCTCTGTGCAGACACACTGAGACACATCACCCTCCCTCTGTGCAGACACACTGAGACACATCACCCTCCCTCTGTGCAGACACACTGAGACACATCACCCTCTGTGCAGACACACTGAGACACATCACCCTCCCTCTGTGCAGACACACTGAGACACATCACCCTCCCTCTGTGCAGACACACTGAGACACATCACCCTCCCTCTGTGCAGACACACTGAGACACATCACCCTCTGTGCAGACACTGAGACACATCATCCTCCCTCTGTGCAGACACACTGAGACACATCACCCTCCCTCTGTGCAGACACTGAGACACATCACCCTCCCTCTGTGCAGACACACTGAGACACATCACCCTCCCTCTGTGCAGACACACTGAGACACATCACCCTCCCTCTGTGCAGACACACTGAGACACATCACCCTCCCTCTGTGCAGACACACTGAGACACATCACCCTCTCTCTGTGCAGACACACTGAGACACATCACCCTCCCTCTGTGCAGACACACTGAGACACATCTCCCTCTGTGCAGACACACTGAGACACATCACCCTCCCTCTGTGCAGACACACTGAGACACATCACCCTCCCTCTGTGCAGACACACTGAGACACATCACCCTCTGTGCAGACACACTGAGACACATCACCCTCTGTGCAGACACACTGAGACACATCACCCTCCCTCTGTGCACACACACTGAGACACATCACCCTCCCTCTGTGCAGACACACTGAGACACATCACCCTCCCTCTGTGCAGACACTGAGACACATCACCCTCCCTCTGTGCAGACACACTGAGACACATCTCCCTCCCTCTGTGCAGACACACTGAGACACATCACCCTCCCTCTGTGCAGACACACTGAGACACATCCCCCTCTGTGCAGACACTGAGACACATCCCCCTCCCTCTGTGCAGACACTGAGACACATCTCCCTCTGTGCAGACACTGAGACACATCACCCTCTGTGCAGACACTGAGACACATCCCCCTCTGTGCAGACACACTGAGACACATCCCCCTCCCTCTGTGCAGACACTGAGACACATCTCCCTCTGTGCAGACACTGAGACACATCCCCCTCCCTCTGTGCAGACACTGAGACACATCTCCCTCTGTGCAGACACTGAGACACATCTCCCTCTGTGCAGACACTGAGACACACCTCCCTCTGTGCAGACACTGAGACACATCACCCTCCCTCTGTGCAGACACTGAGACACATCACCCTCTGTGCAGACACTGAGACACATCTCCCTCTGTGCAGACACTGAGACACACCTCCCTCTGTGCAGACACTGAGACACATCTCCCTCTGTGCAGACACTGAGACACATCACCCTCCCTCTGTGCAGACACACTGAGACACATCTCCCTCTATGCAGACACACTGAGACACACCTCCCTCTGTGCAGACACTGAGACACATCACCCTCCCTCTGTGCAGACACTGAGACACATCACCCTCCCTCCACCAGAGGACTGTTCTCCTCTTTTATTAGAATTTCTTTCTGAATTCCCCCCCATTTTCTCCCCAATTGTACTTGGCCAATTTCCCCTGCTGCCCCGCCCCCTCTGCCGATCTGGGGAGAGCCGTAGACACCACACGCACCATCTCATTTCACCAAGTAACCAAGTTGTTCCTGGATCAACAGGTAGTATGGGCCGGGAAAACCCCGCTCCCAAACTCATTTGATTGGTCGCCGCAATGGCTTCTTCCTGAAAACGTGCAGCTAACTTAGTAAACAAAATGTGGTTGAGATTAGGGTTAGGGTGTGAGAAAAGTGCAACTGAAGGCGTTCGTGTTAGACATTAGGTTTAGGCAAGTACAACAATGTGGTTAGGGTTTGTGTCTGGTCGCCGTTAGGTAAGAAAACCCTAATCTTAAACACATCTTTTTTACTTCTACGTCGCACATTTTCAAATCAATCAAATGAGTTCGGGGCAGGGTTTTCCCGGCCCGTACTAGGAAGACATGTTGATCCAGGAACAACTGTTACTTGGTGAAATCAGTTTGTGTGTAGACACACACATGCTTCCTCCGATACATGTGCAGTTGCCAGCCACTTCTTTTCCCCCGACAGCGTGGGAGCTTCACCGGCAGGACGTACAGTAGCACGTGGGAGGATCACGCTATTCCCAGCGGTTCCCATCCGCCCCGAACAGGTACCCCGACCGACCAGAGGAGGCGCTAGTGCAGTGACCAGGAGACACATGTCCTCATTCTGGCTTCCCACCCGCAGACACAGCCAATTGTGCCTGTATGGACGCCCGACCAAGCTGGA
>NC_139629.1:4811315-4868815 GCF_964638095.1 Poromitra crassiceps
GTTCAGCAGGAACAGGGTTTGGTTCAGCAGGAACAGAGCAGGGTTTGGTTCAGCAGGAACAGAGCAGGGTTTGGTTCAGCAGGAACAGAGCAGGGTTTAGTTCAGCAGGAACAGAGCAGGGTTTAGTTCAGCAGGAACAGAGCAGGGTTTAGTTCAGCAGGAACAGAACAGGGTTTAGTTCAGCAGGAACAGAGCAGGGTTTGGTTCAGCAGGAACAGGGTTTGGTTCAGCAGGAACAGAGCAGGGTTTGGTTCAGTAGGAACAGAGCAGGGTTTAGTTCAGCAGGAACAGAGCAGGGTTTAGTTCAGCAGGAACAGAGCAGGGTTTGGTTCAGCAGGAACAGGGTTTGGTTCAGTAGGAACAGGGCAGGGTTTGGTTCAGCAGGAACAGAACAGGGTTTAGTTCAGCAGGAACAGAGCAGGGTTTGGTTCAGCAGGAACAGGGTTTGGTTCAGTAGGAACAGAGCAGGGTTTGGTTCAGCAGGAACAGAACAGGGTTTAGTTCAGCAGGAACAGAGCAGGGTTTGGTTCAGCAGGAACAGGGTTTGGTTCAGCAGGAACAGAGCAGGGTTTGGTTCAGTAGGAACAGAGCAGGGTTTAGTTCAGCAGGAACAGAGCAGGGTTTGGTTCAGTAGGAACAGAGCAGGGTTTAGTTCAGCAGGAACAGAGCAGGGTTTGGTTCAGCAGGAACAGGGTTTGGTTCAGTAGGAACAGGGCAGGGTTTGGTTCAGCAGGAGCAGAGCAGGGTTTAGTTCAGCAGGAACAGAGCAGGGTTTGGTTCAGCAGGAACAGGGTTTGGTTCAGCAGGAACAGAGCAGGGTTTGGTTCAGCAGGAACAGAGCAGGGTTTGGTTCAGCAGGAACAGGGTTTAGTTCAGCAGGAACAGGGTTTGGTTCAGCAGGAACAGAGCAGGGTTTGGTTCAGCAGGAACAGGGTTTGGTTCAGCAGGAACAGAGCAGGGTTTGGTTCAGCAGGAACAGAGCAGGGTTTGGTTCAGCAGGAACAGAGCAGGGTTTGGTTCAGCAGGAACAGGGTTTGGTTCAGCAGGAACAGAGCAGGGTTTGGTTCAGCAGGAACAGGGTTTGGTTCAGTAGGAACAGAGCAGGGTTTGGTTCAGCAGGAACAGAGCAGGGTTTAGTTCAGCAGGAGCAGAGCAGGGTTTAGTTCAGCAGGAACAGAGCAGGGTTTGGTTCAGCAGGAACAGAGCAGGGTTTGGTTCAGCAGGAACAGGGTTTAGTTCAGCAGGAACAGAACAGGGTTTGGTTCAGCAGGAACAGGGTTTAGTTCAGCAGGAACAGAGCAGGGTTTAGTTCAGCAGGAACAGAGCAGGGTTTAGTTCAGCAGGAACAGAGCAGGGTTTAGTTCAGCAGGAACAGAGCAGGGTTTAGTTCAGCAGGAACAGAGCAGGGTTTAGTTCAGCAGGAACAGAGCAGGGTTTAGTTCAGCAGGAACAGAGCAGGGTTTAGTTCAGCAGGAACAGAGCAGGGTTTAGTTCAGCAGGAACAGAGCAGGGTTTAGTTCAGCAGGAACAGAGCAGGGTTTAGTTCAGCAGGAGCAGAACAGGGTTTGGTTCAGCAGGAACAGGGCAGGGTTTAGTTCAGCAGGAGCAGAACAGGGTTTGGTTCAGCAGGAACAGGGCAGGGTTTGTCAGAAGATGAAGAAGTCTTTTGGTCCACTAGACTTGCAGACTTCTGTTTACATTACTCAGCACAATTCAACCCAAAATGTCTATTTCATGCAAGGCTTCATTTGGATGTCTAGGTCGGAGATACACAAGGTCAAAGGTGACATTTAATTTGAACCATGAGACTACTCCAATCAAACACACAGACCATGTCCTGTATATTGAACTGCATACAGCGACCTTTTATAATGACTATTCCATGAAGGGAGTGAATAGTGAATATATATATATATACACACACACACACAATATATATATCGTCTTTCTTCTGCACATATATATATATATATATATTAGGGGTGGGGGGAAAAATCGATTCACCTAAGTATCGCGATTTTTAATGTCACGATTTTTTGGATCGATCTTTTATTCCAGAATCGATAATTGCAAAAAAAAAAAAAAAAAAAAATTTGGGTGCTTGCAGTCAGGCCACTCACTGAACAGCAGACCAGGCGCCGCCTACTGGTTTACTAGTGGTTTTATTACTTTATTAGTTAGTCTGAAGTAATAATTACACTTCAGGGTTAAAGTGGGTGCATCTCATTGTAAAATTGGACTTCAAACGGCCCAAATCTGGCTTCAAACGGCCCAAATTTCACGCGCGTTGGCCCATATCACCCTGGCCTGCTTGGTATCTAATGCCCGGCCTGAATTATGATCCCAGTCCGCCCCTGTTTTTAACTATATCGCCCAGCCCTACTCATGATATATAATATACAGTCTCTAGTGTATGATTCAACTTTTCCCATGTTCTAATCTAGTGTAAAAAAGCAAACAAACTGAAAAAATAAAATAAAAAAATAAACAAAAATCGCAATAAATCGTAATATCGAATCGCAATATAGAATTATTGCAAAATAGAATTGCAATACTTAAGAATCGCAATATAAATCGAATCGGCACCCAAGAATCGTGATAGTATCGAATCGGGAGATAAGTGAATCGCCACAGCCCTAATATATATAAATATATATATACATATATACATATATACCAACAATATATATACTGTATATATACTATATATATACATATATACCAACAGATGGTGTAAGTATTGCAGTGTGCAGGCCGCAGTTACATTGTAATCAGTTGCTACAAACTTAGCAGAATCTATCATTGTCAGTTTTCACGCTGGATGAACTGACAGCATACAGGGCCTGCCATGGTACTGTTAATCATTGCTCAAGTGTTTCTAATGAATGGCCCGGCTACGTAACGTGCTGCAGTGAACTGCTGCTGTCTTTATCAGTGGACACAAAGAGCTGCATTCATCACAAGTAGCTCTGATCCATCTGTAGACTTGCTCTTTATTTGAACAGCCTTCCTGTCCAACTACAGCATGCCAATCAAATGCACCTTTTTATGTCGCCTTATACTTTACTAGAGTGTTCTTGTCTATGGAGCACATCAAGCTTATAAGAAAATCTGCCTTCTATCATCTAAAAAATATAGCAAGGATTAGAGGCTATATGTCCAAACAAGATCTTGAAAAACTAATTCATGCTTTCATTTCTAGCAGGCTAGACTACTGCAACAGTCTTTTCAATGGTCTTCCCAAAAAAGCTGTTAAACAACTTCAGCTCATTCAGAATGCGGCTGCTAGAGTTCTAACAAGAACCAAGAAAGCTGAACACATTACACCAGTTCTCAAATCCCTGCATTGGCTGCCAGTAAATCTTAGAATAGACTTTAAAATTCTGCTAATAGTTTACAAATCTCTCAACGGGTCAGGCCCACACTACATCTCTGAAATGCTTCTACACTATGAACCATCCAGATCCCTGAGATCTTCAGGCACTGGTCTACTAATTGTCCCAAGGACCAAATCTAAACATGGTGAAGCCGCGTTCTCCCACTATGCCTCTCATAACTGGAACAAACTCCCTGAACACATTAGATCTGCCCCTACTCTGCCTATTTTTAAATCCAAGCTAAAGACCTTTATGTTTACTCTTGCTTTTAACTGCTACTAAACTACTGCCTCTCTCGGCCTGTAATTTTAAAAAGATTTTTCCTGTACATTTCCAACAAATGGACTGTACATGTAATAATAATACTGAAGAGTGCCTTGTAACTTATTTAAAACAGAAATAATGTTTCATGTTTGTTAATTTGAGTATATATTTTAACTAAAACTGTCGGCTGTGTTTTTTATGTGTTTTTTATATGTGCATTGCTTTGCTGCTTGTTTTTTCGATTTTTTTTTTTTTTGTAAAGCACCTTGAATTGCCTTTGTGTATGAAAGGTGCTATATAAATAAAATTTGACTTGACTTGACTTGACTGATATTGATCTCGTCCGTCGGATGGGTTTCTTCAGTTTGAGCGAAATATCCCAAGTGTTCTGAGACTGTGTTGAAGTAAAAACAGTTGAGTTGCTTCAGTACAGGCAAAATGTCATGTGTGCCTGTGATTAGCTTCAGATAATCACGGGGGTTGTGGAACTGAAGAGACTTGAAAACAATGGCACACACTGTGCAGGATCTGACCAATGACAGCAGCGCTGGAGGGGAAAATCAGATGCGGGGGATAGCAACAGTGATAAGAGCGATGACAGAGCCAAGGCAGCAAGAGTTGAGCAAATTCATTCCAAAAGTCAGATACGCGCCGTTCGAAACAATGTGGCAGTTAACCGTTACACACTGACAAAAAGATGAGTGGCGCTGGAACACCACTGATGTTACATTATCAGCTGCTTAAAAATAGTACATTTTAGAGCAGTGGTTCTCAAATGGGGGGTCCGTGGCTCTTTGCCAGGGGGTCCGCAAAAAGTTTTCAGGAAAATAAAAATAAACACTTTTTTTGTGTGCAAAAAGTTTCATAGTTCAACGGAAATATTGTATGCTTTAAATCTAAAATGGTTCATGGATTACATTCTAATCTACTGTAACAAACCTATCAATTTAAAAGTCAAGCACGTTACCGTGGAAACAATTAAGCAAATCAGAATGAGGCGGTCCCCGCTATATTTTCTATCATGTAAGGGGTCCTTGGCTGAAAAACATTTGAGAACCTCTGTTTTAGAGGACCTAAGCGTCTGTGTGTGTGTGTGTGTGTGTGTGTGTGTGTGTGTGTGTGTGTGTGTGTGTGTGTGTGTGTGTGTGTGTGTGTGTGTGTGTGTGTGTGTGTGTGTGTGTGTGCTTTTTTTTATGCCAGTAAAAAAAAAAACTGATAAGATTCTGAAAATAAAAAGATCTAATGTTTTGGGATGCTTTATAAAACAATAGTATATGCAACCGCAAGCCACATCCAAGCCAGTACAGCAGACCAAACTGTTGAATGTCAGAGCTACACACAGAGGTGAGGGTGGGTTGGGACAGTCACAGAACATACCGTGCTCTGTTTCAATGGCCTTCCGATGAACTGCGAAATAAAGTCAGAACAAGCGAGAAGAAAAGCACGCAGCGCTAAATATAACTGGGTCGAGCATCAACTCCTCTGTAAGCCCCTTCTTATCTCAAGGACGGGACTGTGCGGGGGCCATTTTGCCAATTAGACTGCTCCGCTTCTACCTTGAACCGCGCTCCCACAGCTGCAGCTCTATCTGAGCGGTGGACAGGTGGCCTCCGGCCTCGTCTGACAGACCACTGAGCTTCCTGCCTGCAACAACCCTGGAGAAGCTGAGAGGCACGGCTCCATTATGGAACTGTCTTCCTTCTGCACATACAGCTATCTCCTAACAATGTTGCTTTGACTATTGTAATGGTGGGTTGGAGCTGGCGGCTTCCAAAGATCAAGGGAGTATATATATATATATATATATATATATATCTATATCTGGCACTATAAGTGCTGGAACAGAATTGGACCATTTGTAAATAAAGCACTGTCTGAATTACCATTTTTTGCATAATACTGAGCATTCATTCTTTTTAGTTGGTGGATTTGGTTTGATTGGATTTATGAGCATCTATGCACGAGTTGTACATGGTCCATTAATCCAGTGGTTCTCAAAGTGGGGTCCGGGGACCCCCGGGGGTCCTTGAAGGGAAAAGTAAGCAAAGTGAACTAAGGGGGTTTTGAGGGGGGGGGGGGGGGGGGGGGCTGTTTCCAAACTTTCTCTGAGGGGAGGCCCACAGTCTTAGACTTTGAAAACCCCCTGCTGTGTAGAGTATCACGTTTCTTACATACAACCGGTTCACAAGAAGGTGTCATATTTGTCACACAGGTTTTTGCGCTCCATTATAGACACATATTTCAACTTGTCAGATGGTTTACATTCCATGTCAGCGCTGTCAGTAACAGTCAGCTCGTTGTTAGAGTGATATTAGTGTTAACGTCCCTGTGTCAAAGTCAACAGTAACAGCACACAAGGAGAGAATAAATAGAAGGAAGAAAAATATATATATGACAAATATGAAACGTGAAAATGTATAAATCCATAAACCATGACTGAGCAGTTTTAACGGGGAAGACTTAGTTTAGGAATTTACATTTTTATAGCGCCAGACAAGTGGTATTTGTGTACATGAACCACAGATAGAAATCACAAAGCCAAAGACTCGAATCTGTTATGTCATACAGTATATACCAATGTATAACAGGGGCTGCTCCACAGACAGGAGAAACTGCCCAAACTATTTGTATCATGCACTGAAAACAGTGGCGCTACTAGTGTTGGGGGTAACTCATTACAAAAGTAACATATTACATGTAATATATTACTTTTAGCAGTAACTCGGTAATATAACTTATTACTTATAGGATTTCAGTAATATTATACCAGTTACTTTGTCAAGTAACACAAGTTACAAATTGAGTTACATTATTTTTGTCAAAGCACACATTTAAATAAAGATACAATCATTTCAAATTGTGTAGTTTTACGCAAATAAGCACTATAGATGACAATAACAAAGGAAGAGGATAACATTTAGAATTTTGGATGGTTTATACTGATTTTAAGACGGTTGAAATAATTTTTTGGGATGGTTCCGGGGAGGCGATGTCATTCTGCTACTGCTGTTATTTTGGTGAAAGTAATGCAAAAGTACTGTAACAAGTAACAAGTTACTCTACACAGACAGTAATATTGTAAAGTAACTTATTACTTTCAAATGAAAGTAACTAGTAATATGTAGTATATTACATTTTGAAAGTAACTTGCCCAACACTGCCGCGCTACCCTTTAAATAAGAGTGTTTCTGTAGCCAGGTTATGAGAGAGCACCTAAGAGTGGAATGGGAGCATGCCCAGGTGATATGACAAATGTCTACTTTTTCAATTTAAAACACCATCTTTCAACTGTCGTGTTAAATCTGTGTCACAATGATCTGATGATGAATGTGGCTAATATTGAAGTCATATTCGACTATAACCGTCTCCCCAAAAATCATGGAAGTGTAAATTAAGAAATTCAGATGAAACGGCACAGGCAGAGAAAAATAAAATAAAATAGACTTCGAAAGTATTCAGGAAGCGAAAGACGCAACATTTGGGTCCACTTCACACAGCGAGTAAACAAGATCTCAAAGCAGTCATCCAATTTCTGAGAAGATGACTTCAATTCAGAATGATTGGGAAACAGTAAAGGATCCTTCCCTATGGCAGAGGGGGGGTAACACAAATATGTCAGTGAAGAGACATCTCAAGTACATTTCCTACCCGCGTGTCCAGACACAGAGGTGTGACGGCTGGCAAAGTGACTCTTCTCACTTGGAAATTCATGCTTCTCCCTTGAATTCAAATTCCACGAGAAATATCCATATATTAAATCCGCAAATAAATACTGCTCTAGAAACGATGGTTTTGCTGAGAACAAAACACTCTATCGCATAGCCTCATTTACACTGAAGACTTTTTCACATTAGGAGATGCTGCTATAAATACTCATCATAATGTCTTGCACCACTAAGATGAGATCCCATCCCGTACAGTGAACGTGTGAGAAACACAGATAAAAGTTGTTTCCCCCCCAGAACACAAACTCCTCCTTCATCGAAGTTCATCCTTGAAAATGTAACAACTCTTTGGGCCATTTTCCTATCTCTTGTAACAAACAAGGCCAGATGAAGATTGTTCTCATGGTGAAAACAGTAATAATAGACACGGCCAGAGAAGACCTGGAATACTTCAAGGCTGTGCATTCTGCCTAATGAGCATCATGGCAAATCTACAGCAACAGAGCTCATTAACAGTTGGAGAAAAGGAGGATTTGAGCTTACTTTGTAGCCAAACATCACATTAGATGTTATGCAATACTGAATCACCATGGATGCATATACATTTCACATTGAGGTTATATAATACAGTAGTATAGTTGTATAATGTATGTGTGGGCTGATCTTAGACAAGGATTATTCTTTTTATTATTAAAGGAACACTCTGCCCATTTTCAACCAGCTTTGTATCATTATAACATCAGTAGTATATCAGAAAACTGTAAACGGTTTTGAAGTCTGTCATTTAATTTGACAGTTATTGAGTGTTAAAGTGTGGACCAGTGACATCACTGGTCCACACTAACTCAAATTAATAACTCATTAACTCAAATCAACTCTCAATTACTGTCAAACTAGATGAATGACTTGAAAACCGTCATCTAGTTTGACAGTTATTGAGAGTTGATTTGAGTTCATGAGTTATTAATTTGAGTTGGTGTGGACCAGTGATGTCACTGGTCCACACTTTAACACTCAATAACTGTCAAATTAAATGACAGACTTCAAAACAGTTTACATTTTTCTGATATACTACTGATGTTCTAATGATGCAAAGCTGGTTGAAAATGGGCAGAGTGTTCCTTTAATTGAATGCTGTTACCCAAGAGAATCAGATCTGCTTGATATTACTAGCTATGGAAACACTGGGAGGATGGGGGTTAGGGGTTTGTGTGTGTGTGTGTGTGTGTGTGTGTGTGTGTGTGTGTGTGTGTGTGTGTGTGTGTGTGTGTGTGTGTGTGTGTGTGTGTGTGTGTGTGTGTGTGTGTGCGACAGAGAGAGAGAGAGAGAGAGAGAGAGAGAGAGAGAGAGAGAGTCGGGGGTCCAAAATAGCTCTTGCTCGCCCAGCCACAATTGCCACAATTCATAATCCACGTGTTTGACTGTAAGACGAGACAAAGAGGCCTTGTGAAAACACGGGTGCTGTCTTTAGGACACGCCCATTTTCAAGCTGGAGACATCGTGGATCGTCTCATAAGTAGTTATTAAAGATAAGAGATGAATGTCAAAGACAACAACGTTTTAGAAGGGAGATCAGTGACGATAACGCTATGGTCAAGTATGGGTACTTTTGAACGGCTCGCCTCGGTTGAACATGTCAGTATAATACATAACTTTCTATTGTAACAATATGGAACTGTATGGAACAATATTATATTAGCCATTTATATCAGAGGATTCAGGTTTTCACGGATTTCAGGTTTAGTTGCAACAGAGAAGCGTTTGTACCCACTGAGATAACTATATGTCAGTGGTTTGTACTCAAGATACCAGAAGCTCTGAATAACTGAACATATTAATGCATTTAGAAACAACTAACAGTCCCCAAGGAGCCTGAGATGCATTGACTGATGTGGACCAAATGTAATATGCGACATATTACGTTACTTTCATTTGAAAGTAATAAGTTATTTTACAATATTACTTTCTGTGTAGAGTAACTGGTTACTTATTACAGTACTTTTGCATTACTTTTACCAAAACAACAACAGCAGCAGCAGAATGACATCGCTGCCCCGGAACCATCCCGAAAAATAATTTCAACCGCCATGAAGTCAGTGTAAACTATCCAAAATTCTAAATGTTATTCTTTTCCTTTGTTATTGTTATCTATAGTGGTTATTTGCATAACAACACACAGTTTGATTAGGAAATGATTGTATCTTTTTTAAATATGTGCTTTGATTGAATAAAATGTAACTCAACTTGTAACCTGAGTTACTTGACAAAGTAACTGGTATAATATTATTGAAATCCTATAAGTAATAAGTTATATTACTGAGTTACTGCTAAAAGTAATATATTACATGTAATGTGTTACTTTTGTAATGAGTTACCCCCAATACTGGACCACAGACATACACTTTCATTTGGCCCGGTTCTGTTCTGCTGAATATTTCGGGCTTGTTGAATTGAATGTGGCATTCAGGTGATGGAAGAAGCTAAAAAAGCTAACCTCAGCAGACATGACTCGCTTTTCACAAGTCAACTTGATTTTTGTTATCTGGGTTTGCCCACATGTGGATTCGTTGCAGTGTTTGCTGCCTGTGTTTGTTGACACACTTCAGCAATTGGTGACAGGAGATATTGTAGCCGACAAAAGAATCCCACATATCCTACTTGTAATTACTACTTGGAGGCTGTCGTGAACAGTTTTATTACCTAGTTCGCAGCTCATACTTCAAATCCAACATGACATGAACAACCAGCCTGCCCAGATCATATGCATGCCATTTAGTGTTGGGGGTAACTCATTACAAAAGTAACATGTAATATATTACTTTTAGCAGTAACTAAGTACCGTAATGTCACTTCTTGCTTATAGGATTTCAGTAATATTATACCAGTTACTTTGTCAAGTACCTCAAGTTACAAATTGAGTTAATTTTTTTTTTTAATCAAAGCACATACCGTATTCACATTACATTACGTCATTTGGCAGACGCTTTTATCCAAAGCGACTTACAATAACACATTTTTGTCAGCAATAGAGCGATCAACTATGCAACACAGTCTATGACAACTACAACATCTGAAGGAATAGTGGTAAAGTTAAGTTAGTATTTTTTTTTATTTTTTTTTAGAGAGAGAAAGAAGTTAGTTCAAGAAGGGCCCAGATGGAGCCTGAAAAGGTGTGTCTTTAGTCTTTCCCGAAAGATCGGCAGTGATTCAGCCGTCCTGACCGAAGGTGGAAGCTCGTTCCACCATTGAGGTGCCAGGGACGAGAAGAGTCGAGATCGGGATGAGCGACTTTTTAGCCCCCGTAGCGAAGGAGGGGCGAGGCGTCCTGCACTGGTGGAGGAGCGAAGGGAGCGGTGAGAGGTTTGGAGCCTGACCATAGATTGCAGGTACAGGGGAGCTGACTGGTTTACTGCCCTGTAGGCCAGAACCAGTGTCTTGTATTTGATGCGTGCCGAGATGGGAAGCCAGTGAAGGTCCCGGAAGAGGGGAGTGACATGAGAGAATTTGGGTTGGTTGAATACCAGACGGGCTGCAGCGTTCTGAATGAAGATACAATTATTTCCTAATCAAACTGTGTGTTTCTATGAAAATAACCACTACAGATGACAATAACAAAGGAAAAGAATAACATTTAGAATGTTGGATTGTTTACACTGACTTCAAGACGGTTGAAATTATTTTTCTGGATGGTTCCCGGGGCGGCGATGTCATTCTGCTGCTGTTGTTGTTGTTTTGGTGAAAGTAATGGAAAAGTAGTGTAATAAGTAACGAGTTACTCTACACAGACAGTAATATTGTAAAGTAACTTATTACTTCCAAATGAAAGTAACTAGTAATATGTAGTATATTGCAATTTGCAAGTAACTTGCCCAACACTGATGATGACATTATCAATGCAGCTTCTATATTAGTCACAGTGTGTAAGCTGTATGTGGACATTTTGCCTGACTCGGTAACATGTAAAACACACACAAAACTAGTTATTATGCTGCAGTAGTTCCTGAAGTTATGTCTGAACTGCCACCAAAATACAGCCGTAGTGAGCTAGCAAGGCAGGGTTTTATTACAGTACAATGCATTGTGGGATGTGCCTGGGTCTAGACTCCATACTGCTTTATCTTCTGTCCCTTATGAGCAAATAGACTGTCATTTTCTATACAGCTGGGTGTGAGACGCATTACACCCATCATTCTCTTGACATGATCCTCCTTCACAGTGTTGTACCAGGACGTCTGGCACCAACTCTTTCCACTCAGGAGAAGAGAGCAGAAGTCCCCTCCCTGTGCAGACGGTTGAGTTTATGTGGAGGCCCAGCAGCACACTGACTCGTGAGAGAGCACAGACAAGCAGACGCTGCTGCTTATCGCACAGCTCAAATGAACTGGAATGAATGGAGCCAGATTGATAACAGAGTCTCCAGCACTCCCATAACAAAGCAGCTCCAAGAGCACATGTCCTTGATTCAAACGGGAAGACCCATAACAGGGGATCAGGATCACACCACACCACACCTGAGCAGGATCACACCTGAGCAGGATCACACCACACCACACCCTCTCCCCCCCCTCAGCTGCAAACTCCTCCCCACACTAACACACAGCCTCACGCACCCAGCGTCTATTTTCGGAGTGCTCCGTTTTTGTGCGCCGGCTCCCAGCACGACACGGAAAAGCCAAACCGGACTGCTGAGAATGGTTTGGCTTTTCAGTGTCGGGTGCTGCTTTTCTGGCGGCTAATCGTGTGGAGAAACTATGCAGACAGACAGAGGCAGAGGGGCTCAGTTGTGGGAGCGGATTGACTGCTGTTCGCAGCCAACGTCAGCTGCAGCCAGAGCAATCTATATGGCTCTGGCTGCAGCATGAGCGGTTTCTCTTTCATCACGGGGCTTTTTCCTGCTGTTTTCCTGACCTTTCTCTAATCTGGAGAGCACTGTCGCCACCTAATGAGTCCGTAAAATAGGTTATACACCTTCAATAGCTACAATATTTGTACAGGAGATGCAGGAGGCTTTGATCCACGTCCCACCGTCAAAAAACGCATTTGACGTTGATCGACGTCATTGGCACTCTACGTCACTATTTACTTTGACGTCGTTTTTTTTTTTTCTTTTTTTTTTATATAATCAAATAAAATATAATGGAAGTACATGCAGTTGTTTATTTTAATTATGGATCATAATACAATGCAATTCTAAATGCACTTTTATTTTAAAAGTAGCCACACAGTGAGAAAAAAGAATGAGAAAAAAAATCATGTATTCGGGAAAAAAAGTGATCGATTTAAGATGCATCGAGATGCATCGATAATCGTTATCGAATCGAATCGTAGCCCTCTGAATCGTAATCGAATCGAATCGTGAGGCCAGTGAAGATTCACAGCCCTAACACACACACACACACACACACACACACACACACACACACACACACACAACATTCATTTGTTCATTCATGCATTTACATCACTGTAACTGCTATGCAAAATTGTCACACACACACACACAAAAACATTAAATGAAACATACATAGGTCTAATGAAATATCGGTTAAAGGATCCAATACGCATGATGCCTGTTGCCATGTGGCGGGGATTTGAAGATCAACTATCTGCCTAGACAGAAGTGGAGCAGGTTGCATGTTAATGACAGTGACAGAACTGAACAGCAAACATGGTCTGGATGCAGAGTGTCAGTCTGAGTGTGTGTCTGCTGTCTGGTCGGAGTCCAAGCATGACTGCCCCCACTACACCCCTAGGAGCGAGGAGACTGTGGCAGCTACGGTACTTAGACCTCACCTAAAACAGTCGACAGTCTATTTTGGTATTGCACCATGAAGACATGCCAATAGTTTCAGGGCATTGCACTCTCTAAACAAGGGCAATATACTGCCCATATGAATAGCATTAGCATTTAGCAGCTAATCACCTGCACGGTGACAAGCTGGCAGTATGACAGCTTCCCTTATCTTTGAAACACTGATGCTGGAGTTTGTGTCAGATCTGCGATGACGCGGCGCTGCGGCCGGGCTTATAGCCGTCCAGGCTGAGTCCTTGGCGCTGAGGTCATGCTGGAAAGTGCATGGGGGGATAGGGGGGATTCTATTTCACAAGTTAACACATCAGTGGCTGTTATATGGCAGAGACGGCTGGGCTAGTATAGGACATGTACTGATTTACTCACCATGTCAACAGATCTGTCCTAACAATTACAGTTGTTCTAATTTAAACAAAAACATTTTTGTTTAAGTATATACTATAAGACCAGGGACCATGTTGGAAATAAGTGTTCACACTTTTACATGTTTATCCCTTGGATTTTGTTGTCTTTTAAATCCATAATAAAATCAATCAATCAATCAATCAATCAATCAATCAATCAATCAATCAACTGTATAACTATAAATCAGTAGTAGTCAAAAAGTAGATGACATGACTATACACTGTGTTTTGAGGATATTTCTCCATATATCAGATAGGACTAGGCAATATATCGATATTGTGATATATGAGACTAGATATCGTCTTATATTTTGGTAATCACAATATCATGATATTGCACAAGTGTAACAGTAAAGTGATGTAATTTTCTGAACTTAGCCGACTGTTCTATTATTTGCCTTTACACACTTGAGAGTATGAGAGTATCAACAATCTCATTGTGTCAATATTTTGTGAAAGCACCGACACTGAACTTTTAGGCCACTCTGTAGAAAATACAGAGGTATATATTGTGTATGGCCATTCGCCAAAAAATATGGCAATTGCAATAGTGCAATTTTTGGTCCATATCGCACCAGCCCTAATATCAGACACCATTAGAGATTGATAGGCAAACTTACAATGGGGAAGGTGCAACTCAGCTGTGCTTAACTCATTGATACCTGATGCAGCATTTGTGTGTGTATCCCTTTAAGACCGCGAACCGCGTTAACGCGGTTCGCGGTCTTAAAGGGATACGCACACAAATGAGGGATACACACGCATATAAGAGCATGGCTTGAATCATATTATACATATTATACATATTATTATACATTATATTATAATGCAGTATCTGCACAAGAGAAACGGAGTGTGCAGTCATCATAAGTGGTTGTCTCTGATGAGAGCGTCTCTGCTCACAGAGGCATGGAGCAGTCATGCCTTGCTGGCTTTGTTATGGAGATGTACCATGACACTGCAAACGCAAGGCTGACAAGGGGCTTCTCACCACTGAGAAGAGCTTTTAAGCCGGTGTAAAACAAAGCAATGTCAAGCAAAGGGCCCTTGCCACCATTCAGAGAGCAGCCATTCAAATCAAGCCCAGTAAAGCCTAAACCTGCTCAGCCAGACACTGGAGCTGTTTGAATTATTACCACCACTACGGAAGCCACGTACTGCCATATTTGCCTAGCCTACAAAATCTATAATCTACTGCAAGTCATTCCTTTCCACAAGATAACGTATAAATACTTGTGAAGAAAATGCAGAGCTGAACACTCTTTAGAAAGAGCCAAATTGGAACTGATGAGAAAATGACGAGCCTCAAACACACACAGGGGAACTGATGAGAAAATGACGAGCCTCAAACACACACAGGTGAACTGATGAGAAAATGACTAGCCTCAAACACACACAGGGGAACTGATGAGAAAATGACTAGCCTCAAACACACACAGGGGAACCGATGAGAAAATGACTAGCCTCAAACACACACAGGGGGAACCGATGAGAAAATGACTAGCCTCAAACACACACAGGGGAACTGATGAGAAAATGACTAGCCTCAAACACACACAGGGGGAACCGATGAGAAAATGACTAGCCTCAAACACACACAGGGGAACTGATGAGAAAATGACTAGCCTCAAACACACACAGGGGGAACTGATGAGAAAATGACTAGCCTCAAACACACACAGGGGAACCGATGAGAAAATGACGAGCCTCAAACACACACAGGGGGAACTGATGAGAAAATGACTAGCCTCAAACACACACAGGGGGAACTGATGAGAAAATGGCTAGCCTCAAACACACACAGGGGGAACTGATGAGAAAATGACTAGCCTCAAACACACACAGGGGAACTGATGAGAAAATGACTAGCCTCAAACACACACAGGGGAACTGATGAGAAAATGACTAGCCTCAAACACACACAGGTGAACTGATGAGAAAATGACGAGCCTCAAACACACACAGGTGAACTGATGAGAAAATGACGAGCCTCAAACACACACAGGGGAACTGATGAGAAAATGACTAGCCTCAAACACACACAGAGGAACTAATGAGAAAATGACGAGCCTCAAACACACACAGGGGAACTGATGAGAAAATGACTAGCCTCAAACACACACAGAGGAACTGATGAGAAAATGACAAGCCTCAAACACACACAGGGGAACTAATGAGAAAATGACTAGCCTCAAACACACACAGGGGAACTGATGAGAAAATGACGAGCCTCAAACACACACAGGGGAACTAATGAGAAAATGACGAGCCTCAAACACACACAGAGGAACTGATGAGAAAATGACAAGCCTCAAACACACACAGGGGAACTGATGAGAAAATGACTAGCCTCAAACACACACAGGGGAACTGATGAGAAAATGACTAGCCTCAAACACACACAGAGGAACTGATGAGAAAATGACAAGCCTCAAACACACACAGGTGAACTGATGAGAAAATGACGAGCCTCAAACACACACAGGGGAACTGATGAGAAAATGACGAGCCTCAAACACACACAGGGGAACTAATGAGAAAATGACGAGCCTCAAACACACACAGGTGAACTAATGAGAAAATGACGAGCCTCAAACACACACAGGTGAACTGATGAGAAAATGACGAGCCTCAAACACACACAGAGGAACTAATGAGAAAATGACGAGCCTCAAACACACACAGGGGAACTAATGAGAAAATGACTAGCCTCAAACACACACAGGTGAACTGATGAGAAAATGACGAGCCTCAAACACACACAGGTGAACTGATGAGAAAATGACTAGCCTCAAACACACACAGGGGAACTGATGAGAAAATGATTAGCCTCAAACACACACAGGTGAACTGATGAGAAAATGACTAGCCTCAAACACACACAGGTGAACTGATGAGAAAATGGCTAGCCTCAAACACACACAGGGGAACTAATGAGAAAATGGCTAGCCTCAAACACACACAGGGGAACTAATGAGAAAATGACTAGCCTCAAACACACACAGGGGAACTGATGAGAAAATGATTAGCCTCAAACACACACAGGTGAACTGATGAGAAAATGACGAGCCTCAAACACACACAGGGGAACTAATGAGAAAATGACGAGCCTCAAACACACACAGGGGAACTAATGAGAAAATGACTAACCTCAAACACACACAGGCGGAACTGATGAGAAAATGACGAGCCTCAAACACACACAGGGGGACCCTGACATTTTCTTTATAGGGAAGATTGAAGGGGGGCTGGGGGGGTAAAGGTAAAGGTAAAGTCCCACTGATTGTCTCACACAATGTGTGAAATTTGTTCTCCGCATTTGACCCATCCCCTTGGGGAGCGGTGAGCGGCAGCAGCGCTGCGCTCGGGAATCATATGGTGATCTGGGGGGAGGGGCTTGGGTGCTGCGTGGCTGGAACAATGATGTCATTGGTTTCTTGAGTGCCACTGAAGGGAGGTCATAACCCGGTGACACGAGGATTGTGACACAAAAACAGCTGTTCAGTCTGACATATTCCCATTGTGCCGCCAAAGCTGCTGCTGAAAAGGCTACGTGAGAGGCTGTCAGGACCCGCCAGGCGCAACCACACGCCTCATCTATCTGTGTGCACCTATCAAAGGAAGCTGGAGGAGGATCTATCTGTGTGCACCTATCAAAGGAAGCTGGAGGAGGATCTATCTGTGTGCACCTATCAAAGGAAGCTGGAGGAGGATCTATCTGTGTGCACCTATCAAAGGAAGCTGGAGGAGGATCTATCTGTGTGCACCTATCAAAGGAAGCTGGAGGAGGATCTATCTGTGTGCACCTATCAAAGAAAGTGCCAAATCCGTGCAGATCCCTGAACAATAAAGACTGCGGCGAGAAGAGCGCTGGAGAAATGGCGTTCTACTCGTTAATTTTCTGATGTGAATCCCAAGTGGAGCGAGGAGGGACCAGAGCACACGGGCTCATTTAAAGACTGTGTATCAAGTGGAGACACTCCAGTGTGGAGAGATAATTGGGCGCTCCTGGGCGTCTTATCAGGCTACATACAGAAGAACAAATAACAAGTTGATTGCCCTCCTATCGCAAATCCGCCCGCATGCAGTGCCCCACAATGCAAGGCTGTGGGAAGGAGCAGATGGCTGGAGTGAGACAGTAGAGGAGGAATGCATGCACACTTTCACTTATGAGTTCCTCGCTCTCGTCTCGGCCTGAAACACAAACCCTGGAAGCAAAGGCAAGTCTAACGCCGCTGATTGACCCTGGTCAGTGCTGAGCTCTGAGTTATTTCAAACTTTCCTATGAGTCATAGGTTTGAGCTGCTGCCCCCTGCTGCTTGCTACCACACACGCACGCGTGTGCACGCAAGAACACACACACACATACATTACACACACACACACACACACACACACACACACACACACACACACACACACACACACACACACATTACACACACACACACACACACACATACACAAACAAAGATACAGAGTAATTGAAATCCGTTTTGGCGTATAGGATCCCCCTCCAGGCAATATTCCGTGGTCGACAAACCAGACAAGTCTTAACAGCCCTGGGAAAATGTATAGAAAAGATTCCATTTTGAAAGCCATGCACTTTTGAAGCATGCCCATAATTGTTAGCTTTCCAACATAATGAATGTGCTCCCTTTTTAGCATGAGGCAGTGAGTTCTGCATCAACTCATCAATCATAAACTACGGAGCGCACATGGGGACAAACATCATCACATCTGTTGGGCAGAATGATGCGTTTGCCCCTGAGTGACACTTGGTGGAAATAAAGTAAACGATCATCGTGTCTGCCTGACCTGTGTTGTTGACCTGTGACCTCTGACCTGTGTTTTGGTTTTGCCTTAATGCAGGTTATTGCATTGCAGAGAATCAGATTGCAGGGGCAAGTGACACCAGTTACGAATGGAGAACGCAGACAATATGGCATTAACGAAAAATGCTCAAAATCACAAAATAAATTCTTTCATAACAAGAAAAATGACAGAATAATATAGTGTTGTCATTTTCTTTCTAATGAAAATTCTGATGACAGGATCAGAGACTGTTTTGTCAATAGTACAAAGTCAAGTTATGGTACAATATTGAACCATTTGCTCCGTGAAGTGCTGTGAAGGCAGTAATAACATGGATAAGCTGATAGCTATCAGAGCGGCTCTGGATCCAGATTGGAGTGAAAGCTTATCCAGTGCTAGCTGCTACGCCGCGGCATTTGGCGCCTTTCCGATCACACATCCTAAAATATACTTGCAAGGGGGCGTGGCTGTGGGACAACTGAGCCATGATTTCATGGATATCACAAAAGTCATCAACACAGACACGTCGTGGCACGTTAACGTAACATCTATCTTACCGCTGCCCATTTTGACGCCGTTTAGAAACGATTGCACGCACGGTACACAGTTGGGATCTCACAGCAGCAACGCAGTGTGCCACGCATCGTCTGAGTTTGCTGACATGGCGTTTTTATCCCCCCCACTGCACCTCATTTTCATACTCGCACAACTGGTTCCACCTCCATAATGCCCTGTGGTTTTCATACACGTATCGCCAGACAAACACCTCGCAGCAGCTGTGCATGAAGCTACTACACATGTCCTGTGTCTTTGTTTTTTCTGGCACTTGTCCCACTTTAGAGTTACATGACTATTCTTGCCTGGGGTTGCAGATGGGAAAAGGATCTTTAAAATGGAGCGACTGCTCACCTGAGTTGCGCTGCTCTTGGTCCATGGTAACAAACATTCAGAGAGGAGGGGGGAGACGGCTGAGGGAATGAGTTCAGGAAAAGGGTTTGGAACACGGGAAGCAGGTGACTCCTCTCCCTCTGTGCTGCTCCTGGAGGACAGAAAAAGAGAGAGAGAGAGAGAGAGAGAGACTGCTTAACAGTGTTGGGCAAGTTACTCAGGGAGTGTAATGAGTTACTGATTACTCCTTTAAAAAGTAATACATTACTTGACTTATTACTTGATATCAAAGTCATTATCTTACTCGTTACATTACTGTTACTTTCGCTACCCCCCTCCGCAAAAGTGCCGTACGACCTGTTTAGCACCTGTTTAGCTACCTCCTTTCAGAACTCAATCCACTTTATTGGATCAATAATTAATAACCTTACAGGAGGAGTCATCAATCAGCCAAACTGTATACATTTTGTATTGATTTGCCTATAGGAAGAACACAGGTGTCTCGCATACCCAGACCTATCGCCACACTTTAGCCGGAAGCAACGCAGTAACTTCCAAGTGACTTGGATTAGTAAATGTAATATAATTACTGTTTGGAAATTGTAATCCCTTCCACTACTAGTTACTGGGGAAGGTAATAACATTACAGTAACCCGCTATGTTACCCACTATGCTTCTGCTAGCTGGAACAAATTGCCTGAAGACCTCAGATCTGCCCCAACTTTACTTACTTTTACAAATAGACTAAAGACTTTTGTGTTTACCGTCGCTTTTAACTGCTGACAGCTGTTTCTCAATCACTATTATACAATTGGTTTTAAAACATAGATGATTGCAATTACTGCTAAAAGCTGCAGGTCGGGGGGATGGTTCCGTAATACGGATATACTCACAAGAGGGTGAGGTGATGCGTCAGGAGGGACGCACGCGTATGGGAAGCTTAAAAGAGGACACCGTACCCAGACCTGAGTTTTATGTGTGTGTAGTCATGTTTCTTATATAGTCATGATGTCGGGGGACTAAATATAGATAAATTGATTTATTCTATTATGCAAACCCAATGAGTCCTCTATAAGTTGTTTGCTCTTTTTGCAACTGCTGCGCCTGTTGCTTAATGCACTTTTTATACTCTTTTTTTAAGTTTGGTTGTGATGCTTTTAAATGTCCATTTTATTCTCTTCTTTTATTCTTTTATTTTCCTGTCAACCATTTTATGTGAAGCACTTTGAATTGCCTCTGTGTATGAAATGTGCTATACAAATAAACTTGACTTGACTTGACTAAGTGTTGCTGTAACTAGGTGACTGCCCAACACTGCTGCTTAACACAAAGAACATGCCTCCCTGTCTCCCTATCTCTCGCCCCGCATCAGACTTGAGTCTGCACTGTCTGTGAGGGCCTGCAGCAAATCATGGCATCGTGTCTACAGCTGAGACATGGGGTTTCACAGCCTATAGCCTCGCTGTAGCTCGGTGGATCCAGGATGTTGCGGAGAATACCTGTCTGGCGTGGTGGGTGAGAGGGGGTGCCGGGTGATGGAGGAGACAGACCTGACAGTAAGACAAGGCCTGCTCAGAGTGGCCCCCTAGTGCTCTCAGCTATCACACGACACGCCCCCCCACTCACCCACACACAGACACTGGATCAGATGGTAGATAGATAAAGCACATGAGAGCTTCGCCCTCCCCTCAACACTAGACTATAGCAGCCGACTGACACACAGACAGACAGCAGCTCCAGGGCTGCTGGCAGGTCTGAAGGTATACAGTAATAGTCATATTTCAACCCAGCCATATAGCCAAGGTAAAGGAGACGTTTTGTTTGATTTGATTGATACGCACCAATGATATTAGGGAGGGGAAAATCAGTAGTATGTTTGATTTCTCATTCAAATAAAGCAGTGCTGCTGCTGGTGCTGGTATCCCTACTGTTGCAAATGAGTATTGTACCCGTTTCAAATGTTTAGTATTGATACTTCTCGATACTATCGATACTTTTCACAACCCTATGTCAGACTGACATTCTCTTTACTGCTCTGCAAACACAGCAGGCACTGACTGAGTTACTCATTATCTCCCACACAGAGTAACAGGTGTTTGGTTTGATTCCAGTGAACGGTTGAAACAGTACATCACAGCTCTCTGACGGCTACAGTATGTATGGATCAAACCATCCCAGCTCTCTGACGGCTACAGTATGTATGGATCAAACCATTAGTGTTTACAGGTTGAAACAGTACATCACAGCTCTCTGACGGCTACAGTATGTATGGATCAAACCATCACAGCTCTCTGACGGCTACAGTATGTATGGATCAAACCATTAGTGTTTACAGGTTGAAACAGTACATCACAGCTCTCTGACGGCTACAGTATGTATGGATCAAACCATTAGTGTTTACAGGTTGAAACAGTACATCACAGCTCTCTGACGGCTACAGGATGTATGGATCAAACCATCCCAGCTCTCTGACGGCTACAGGATGTATGGATCAAACCATTAGTGTTTACAGGTACAAAGTCTACGGCTTTTGATTAGACCTCTGTGCCCTGCTGCTGCTAATACAAAGGCTGCACTATTCTTCTGCTGGATGTGTGTGTGTGTGTGTGTGTGTGTGTGTGTGTGTGTGTGTGTGTGTGTGTGTGTGTGTGTGTGTGTGTGCGCGTGTGTGTGCGTGCGCTCTCTAATTACATAATGTTAAACATTAACCTTAATGTTGAGTGAGTAACACTATCAACTTATATACAGTATACATACATACAGTACATCCTGTTTAAGGCGCTATCGCAGAAAACAACGCTTTCAGTTTGGGTTCAAGTTCATTCAATCAGAGAAACGAGATGATTCATGTCCAGTGAGTCCAAATGAAGACGGGCTTCCTACCTGTCCTCATGGCAGAGGGTGGTCCTGCTCTTCTGGGCATTTGGTGCTGCTGGGAGTAACGGGACGCGTGAAGAAGGGATGAGGGCTGCGCTGGCAAAGCCACTCACATGACCCTGAGCAGTGTGAAAGATCTCCGCTGGCTCTCCGAGGCTTCCTCTCACATGACCCTGAGCAGTGTGAAAGATCTCCGCTGGCTCTCCGAGGCTTCCTCCACAAGTGTGTAAATCGTCCAGTGTGTTACTCATATCACTCATGTGGACCGGCTACATCAAATCCAAGGCATCGTCTGAAGCAGAGAGGAGGAGAAGAGAGACAGGCTGTTGGGACTGGAGTGTGTGTGCAGAGCACAGCTAGAGCAAGCTGGCTGGCAGGGCTGCTCACAGCTCAGCACGCACGCACACACACACACACACACACACACACACACACACGTACGTGCGCGCACGCACGCACACACGCACACACACACACACACACACACACACACACACACACACACACACGCACAAGCCTCTCCTGCTCATCTGCTGCCCACCAGGCTGGCCCAGTGGGGCAAAACGATCCCTCCTACCCAAACATGATCTACCACAATAAAGATATTTTTAACGTAATGACTCCCAAAAGAGTCCTCCTTGCTCTGACACAGTGGAGTATTATAATCCACTCGTTTGCTCGTCGGGCCCCCTCTCGTTTTAGAAATCATCAAGCCTGTTTTTTTTGCGTTCTACGTTCTTGCTTTGCATTTTTCATTTTGTTTTTGGGTTCTTAGATATTGTTCCCTTTGCGACCTGGCAGGCAGGAAACGTGCAACACAAAGCACACTTAACACAAAAGCTTTTGTCTTTGTCGCTGCTGTTTGCATCTTAGCTCGGTAATGAGTCCGGGCCGGCCGCCCAGTACTATAAAACCCGCCGTTCCTTTTGTCACGGACTTCGCACTGGGATCCCAATTGCACTTTAAACTGCGTCGTCTGTTAGTAGCAGACATGTGGTTGTGGAGAGCAGCCAGCACAGCACAGCCCAGCACAGCCCAGCCCAGGCAGGCAGAGTGGTTGGCTTGTGTTGTGGGCTGTGTCATTCAGTGATAGGCTCCATGTGGGGGATGGTGGTGGAGATGATAACATCTATCTGAGAGGTAATGTGTAACAGAGTCTGACCAGGGGGCTGACAGGCTACTGGAGATACGGACCGGCAGGCAGCAGAGGGTGGCTGGACACGGCTGACTTCATTCACATAATGACAGACATTACTTATCTCTGGTACTGATCGCTTGACTTTGGGTCATATGACGAGCTGGTCAGAACCCACTTACTGTTACTTACTGTCACTTTCAAAATGAGATGGATAGAATTCCTGAAAATAGCATCATGTTGCATCTCAGAATGTAAAACGACTTGACTTGCATAAAAGGATCGTCCGGGTAGTGCAGTGGTCAGAGTAGTGCAGCGGTCAGAGTAGTGCAGCGGTCAGAGTAGTGCAGCGGTCAGAGTAGTGCAGCGGTCAGAGTAGTGCAGCGGTCAGAGTAGTGCAGCGGTCAGAGTAGTGCAGTGGTCAGAGTAGTGCAGCGGTCAGAGTAGTGCAGCGGTCAGGGTAGTGCAGCGGTCAGAGTAGTGCAGCGGTCAGGGTAGTGCAGCGGTCAGAGTAGTGCAGCGGTCAGAGTAGTGCAGCGGTCAGGGTAGTGCAGCGGTCAGAGTAGTGCAGCGGTCCGGGTAGTGCAGCTGTCCGGGTAGTGCAGCGGTCAGAGTAGTGCAGTGGTCAGAGTAGTGCAGTGGTCAGAGTAGTGCAGCGGTCAGAGTAGTGCAGCGGTCAGAGTAGTGCAGCGGTCAGAGTAGTGCAGCGGTCAGAGTAGTGCAGCGGTCAGGGTAGTGCAGCGGTCAGGTAGTGCAGTGGTCAGAGTAGTGCAGTGGTCAGGGTAGTGCAGTGGTCAGAGTAGTGCAGCGGTCAGGTAGTGCAGTGGTCAGGGTAGTGCAGTGGTCAGAGTAGTGCAGTGGTCAGAGTAGTGCAGCGGTCAGAGTAGTGCAGCGGTCAGAGTAGTGCAGCGGTCAGAGTAGTGCAGCGGTCAGAGTAGTGCAGCGGTCAGAGTAGTGCAGCGGTCAGAGTAGTGCAGTGGTCAGAGTAGTGCAGTGGTCCATCCATACAGGCACAATTGGCCGCGTTTGCGGGTGGGAAACCCGGGGTTATGTGTCCTGGTCGCTGCACTAGTGCCTCCTCTGGTCGGTCGGGGCGCCTGTTCAGGGGGCAGGCGAACTGGGTGAATAGCGTGATCCTCCCACACGCTACGCCCTGCCGGTGAAACTCCTCGCTGTCAGGTGAAAAGACGCGGCTGGTGACTGCACATGTATCAGAGGAAGCATGGTGCTAGTCTACAGCTCTCCCCAGATCTGCAGAGGGGTGTGGAACAACGACCGGGACAGCCTGGCAGGGAATTAGCCAAGTTGGATTGATAGTCCAGGGCCTTGGTTGATAGTCCAGGGCCTTGGTTGATAGTCCAGGGCCTTGGTTGATAGTCCAGGGCCTTGGTTGATAGTCCAGGGCCTTGGTTGATAGTCCAGGGCCTTGGTTGATAGTCCAGGGCCTTGGTTGATTGATAGTCCAGGGCCTTGGTTGCAAAAGAACCAAATTTGGCCCAGATGTAGCCCAGGGCATGAGCGCCTGAGCCAAATCTAATATGGCCACCGCACGAAAACGGTTCCAGCTAGAACTTTTGAACCAGGGAGCCACTTTTTTTTAACCATTAGAAACACATTGGAATGCTTTTGGGTGTGTCTGGAACCTCTAATTTGCATTATGTCCAAGATGGCGGCTATCCGAAAGAGTTTGACTGGTTTCTGGGTCTGGGTCTGTCTCTCTCCATTAATGCACTCTTCATGACATATACCTGGCTCCTACCTGGCCTGTCCCAATAACACAGCTCCACCTGGCTTGGGTTACCTTTTCACCTAAGCACTGTCACTGTAAAAAAGGCCTTTCTCTACGGAGACAAATACGCATACAAAGCATGGCACAGACACACGAGAAACAACTGAACTCCACGCTGCAGGTTGAGATAGATTATGCCGCGTTCCAGTTGCACTGGGAACAGAGAATTTCCCACTTCAAAGGTCGGGAACGGCCCTGTGACACCTGAACTGGGATTTCCTACTTCGAAACTCGGGGGAGCCTCACCAACCCCCGACCTCAAAATCCAAGATCGCAGGTCCCACTGCAACAGTAGTGAAAGCTGGTGTCCGGGTAGTGTAGCGGTAGATTCTCGGCCTACCAACACGAGGGTCGCAGGTTCGCACCCACGTGTTACCTCCGGCTTGGTCGGGCGTCCATACAGGCACGATTGGCTGTATGCCGGACTGGCGGTATGTGCCCTGGTCGCTGCACTAGCGCCTCCTCTGGTCAGTCGGGGCGCCTGGTCGGGGTGGAAGGGAACTGGTGGGAATAGCGTGAACCTCCCACGTGCTACGTCCTGCCGGTGAAGCTCCCCGCTGTCAGGTGAAAAGCAGCGGCTGGCAACTGTGCATGTGTCGGAGGAAGCATGGTGCTAGTCTACGGCTCTCTCCAGATCGGCAGAGGGGGCGGAGCAGCGACCGGGGCAGCAGGGGGAAATTGGTCAAGTACAATTGGGGAGAGAATGGGGGGAAATCAGAAGGGGGAAAAAACAGTAGTGAAAGCTGTAATACACTCTTTATTAGCACTTCTGTCTTATTTGTGTGTCATTAAATCAGTCGTACACACAATACTGTCTAACTGTTCTAACTGTGGACATGTTGCTACTGTACGGTGTTTGTATGCACAAAATACTGTCGCATTGTTATCAACTGTTATTGCTAACAATGGCTAGCCTGGCGAGAGCTAACCCTGGCTGCTGCTTTCCAACTGTTTTACTGGGACGCGGTCAACTCGGGTGTGACGTCACTCAACTGGGACATTCCTAGTTCCCAGTGCAACTGGAACACGGAATTAAACCATGCAGTGTCTGTCAATATTATGCTGTTAAAGCAATGGTCGAGGTGGATGTTGGGAGAGCAGAGAGTGGTAGGGGGGTGGGGGCAGACAAATGGTTCAGCAAGTCCTACAGTAGACTGATACAAGGACACTAGACCGGGCAGCATGGGCGCCCGAAATAACCCCTCGCCTGGAACACATTCTTGTGGTATCAGTCAATGCAAATGCTAATTACATTAGTATACGATGAAAGCCAAATCTATTTTAGGGTGTTAGCGCTACAAGCAAGGATGACCCCAACACGGGACAACATGTCGGGGAGATAGCATTTCTGTGTTTATAATGTATGAGAATGGTTGCACATATTAGAGTTTTGTGAAGATCTTTTTTT
The DNA here is from genome assembly GCF_964638095.1 of Poromitra crassiceps. Lineage (NCBI taxonomy): Eukaryota > Metazoa > Chordata > Actinopteri > Beryciformes > Melamphaidae > Poromitra > Poromitra crassiceps. The sequence goes on from NC_139629.1 coordinate 4,837,750, forward strand.
ACATCTGTCATAAGTCTTATTATCTCTCACTTATGCTTTCAAATAAGGGTTAAAGCGCTGAAAGGCAGGCCATAGTTGTATTTTCTGTTTGTGTCTTTCTTTAAACATATATAATATAAACAAGATTGAGAGATTAAAACAAAAAACAATGTTTTCATGCTCGCCACCTGTTTTGTCTGCATGTGAAGTCGACCAATATAATAGGTTCATGTATAAAAACAAAACAAATCAACCATTACATATGCCACCAATGATAGGGAGGGGGAAATCAGTACGTTTGATTTTTCATTAAGAGAAAGCACTGCTGCATTTACTGTTGAAAATGTGTATTGCATCCATTAAAAGAATATATATATATTTACTAGTGATACTATCAATACTTGCAAATTTGGGATCACTAGTAGACTAATAGATGATCCAAAAACTATCAGGTTCTTCAATGACATCACCAATCAATGGGAAACACTGACACATTTCAGAATGTGTGATGGTTGTCGGCAAAATATTTGTTCAAAATTCAATAATGGATACAAATATGTAATAGCTTCATTATATACTATTTATATGTACATTATTTCACCATTTCTCCTTCCATTCAATAATGGCACAGGTGAAAATAACAATGGAACCAGATATAAAGTGAGAAATTAACTAGACAATTCCGACATAGTTACTACTGGCTCAGCATGACAGGCATGCAATCGAAGTGATCAACAATCAGGACAATAGCCAGTCTGAAGCATTAAAAACACAACAGTCAATCCATTTTGAAGATCTGAAAAGTAACCTGAAATATGCTAAATGGTTGAGGTAACTGCCACAGATATAAGTGAATGAGCATCCGAAATGAATGTAAGTCAATGAACACTGCCCCCAAAATAAGTCCTCCTTACACACCAACATGGAAGCTCTCCACCTAGTGGTGAACTTGTGCAGGAAAATGTGTTCAGTCAGACTTTCAGAACCAGGAGTTAAGCACAGTTGTACAGCCACGTCGTCCACCACGAATGTTATTGATGCAAGAATATTAACTGTTCTCATTTCAGAAATGTAGAGTGTAAACTGTCAAACTTGGACCTCATTCTGCTAACAGTTCCAACTTCAGCAGGTAGTGTAACATGGCTGTGGCAGTGGCGCTGTAAAATAACATGAATTTATAAGGGGATGGCTGGCATCAACATTTGCCTGTGGGATTTTCATTGACATCATGCTTGCAGTCAATAAATGATAAAGTTTTTGTTTTTTTAACCAGGCAAACATCCTTTGCTAAATGCTGTCATTACATGCACACTCCAAATATATTTTAAACAACACATTCAAGTGGGGTTTACTTATGGACACCAGTGTTTCCCCTACCATTCTACAGGCCTGGCGGGGGCGCCAGAACAATCCCCCCCCCCTCTCTCCCCCAAATGTCAATAAACCTTTATGGCATATTATTACAATACAACAATACTGGTGTTGACAGTAATAGAAGATGCCAAATCATTCAAAACAATAAGCATTTTGCTTTGAGGAGCATCGTGCCAGCGTGCGGCGCTGTTCCAAAACATGTCACACAACGTGTGTCATGCCTGGGAAACGCACATCCCATAATACAACTGTTCGCATCGCATCCCATAATAGTCTGATGATACTTGGGATGCCATTGCGAACATAGATGCGAACAGGTTAGCTAAAACCGTTGCGGTCAGGGTACATTTCGAAATCCCTCCAGGCCCGAAAATGTTTCTAGGGGAAACACTGGACATGCTAGAAACAGTTATTCTTAGACTGTCACGTAGAAACATAGTTGTACATTAGCAAGTCACTGAACACATTACACACTGTTTCACTTATTTGACCTTTACAGCACAACTTCCTCTGCAGTCTGAGCACCACTCATCCTGCCTCAGCTGGCCTCACACCAGCTGCCTGGCTGGAGAAACCTCAAAGAATATAGTATGATAACATGTATGGGGAGCTAGTATACAGCTGTACTGTATGTTGCTAAATAAATCTATGACGTTTCAGTGAAATAAAGTTCTGTAATGCTGCATCAGATCTTGTGGTTGTGTATGGTTTTGTGTGCATGACTGCACAACCAAAACAAGCTGCTGGATTACAGTAATGGGCAAATACTCGGTGGGAAACAGGTCTATGTAACTCAACACTTTTGCTGAAACTCTATCCTGCAAGTGTCTTGGCTTTAAAATGCAGAAACATTTTTGTAATTTACTATTACTTGGAACAGTACTATTATTATTATTATTATGTACTGTATTTAATGGATGTTGTCATCATTATGTTTATATATTGTTTATTTAAAACATACTTATCCTCTATAATGCTATGGTGTAACCAGTCTAGTCTAGCCAATATCCAATCATTATGTAATTACTGTTATGTAGAAGCCGACTGTTTTTTTCCTTTGCATTGTTTCTGCATTTATACTATCTGGTATATTCAGTATTATGTGTGATATGCTCATTTATTCTTTTGATTCTTTTGTAAAGTGTGTTGGTATGGTAACGTTAGCCTACTTGTGATAATGCACTTGAAATAAATTGCAGTTCAACTTTATTACTTACTTGAACTAATATGTAGGCTAGCCTAATGCATGTTGTCGATGTCATATGTTTATTGCTTCAATTCTGAACCTGAGTTTGAGCGTCTGACTCTAGCCGGCTGACCCTGTTTACATTTAAAAAACTGTGACAGTTCACACAACTTTAATACGACATGCATATATTATACATCAAACTCTTGAGCTATTTCTGCTCTCACTCAGAATGTAAAAATATAAACGATGTGATGTGTACTTTTTGAGATATTAAAGTTTGTGTGTTTTGCGGTGTCGTGATGTCACGCTGATCACTCGCACGTGACGTCACAGAGGCAGAAGTCACTGCGGGGTCTTGCTGGACCAGCCTCCTCTCCCTTCCGTCCGAGGAGTCTGGCGCCGCAGGTCTCCATAGTGGGATTGCGATGGGCGGCGCTTAGCGGCAGTGCTCTTGGAAAATAGTTTCCAACAATCCAACTTGCCGTTTTCAGCGTGTAGCAACGAGCTAGCGTGTAGGTTTCTGCCGTTAGCTTGCTAGCTAGTTAGCGTTGTTGTTTTCACTGAGGCGGCAGGGCACTATTTACAGCGACACACAGGGAGGAGGGAGCGGAAGCCGCTCTGATTGACATGGTCGGAGCCAATGACAGAGTTTGTAATAAACCGGGAGCGAACATCCGGCTGCCACCGAAACAGTCGCTCCAATGGGAGAGCAGCTGTAGAGCAGGGGAGGGTTTATCCCTGTTGCCTGTTTCCGTGGCACCAGACTCCTCGGACGGAAGGGAGAGGAGGCTGGCCAGCGAGACTACTGCGTAACCTCGCGTCACCAGGCTCTTCTCGGCGAGAAAGAGCCTGGCCTCCGTTCACAAGTGATTTTGTCACCCTGCCTGGTTCCGGCCTAGAGCCCGCCCTAGACAGGAAGTAACAGCGGAAATAGCTTGTTAACTTGACAATTAGACACAACAATCAGAAAATAAAACGGCAAACAACAAAACAAAAGATGGAGTACCGAACGAAGTTTTTGAAGAAGTTCTTGTAGAAACATTGTGGATTCACAATCTCACATATTTTAAGCCAATACAGAAGCTTTACTTTTCAAACAAATGGCCAGTTGATGAAATAGTTATAACGCTAGGTGTCTGTCTGCTGTTATCGATAATGGAGGATCGAGTACAACAGTTGAAGCATCTCTGCTGCCGGTGCTGGGAAAGACATGGACATTGATCATAAGATTTCACATGGCGAGTACGCCATTGTCTTTGGCTCTCCAGAAACTTTCCTCAGCAGTGACTAGAAATGTGCTGCTAACGCTACTATACAACTTGTGTTGTTGTTCTTTTCAGGCTCTAGCTAACGTAACCTCGCCGCGTCAAGCTAACGGCAACAAAGACGTTTTTTGGCGCACTTATTTCCGGTGTTGCTTCCAGTTCAATGGTTTACGCCCCCATGACACAAAGCGGGGTGAAAGGTGCCCAGACTACATACGTCTATAAAATCATAAGCTACTGCTAGTTGTGAATACACTAGACTCAGCTGGAAATGAGAGGCAGCTAACGAAGTAATAGCCTCTGTGGACTTTTTGATTATACTACAGTTGATTCTTACCTCATGCCTGCTGCTGTGCAACTGCCTTTTTGAGCCTCGCATAGGGGCCTTCATATCGCTGGTCCTGTCAGGAATGGCACTCGTCTACACGTGGGGGACAGGTGTGTAGACAGGTGTGTAGCCGCCTACTGGCGCCGTGCTTTGCGTCACAGTACACACAGCCTCTATCTGGTCTCACGGTCTCACCCTCATAGCAGTGGTGTGCACAGATTCTCTCAGGGCAGGGGGGCAAAACATGAAAAAAGGGCACCTCTCGTCCGCATCCACCTGAAGTCATCTGCGTTTGGGGGCGTGGCATATGCTGATAAAGCCCCCCCAACTTTAATATATCAATTAAAATATAAAGTCTCTAGTCTCTCTCAACACCAGTAAATAGGTTAACATAACTGGGAATGGATGTGGTTAATCCAATCAAAACTTGGCTACCAACTCTACGATTGTTTGTTTATGATTCTGAACTCACATTTATAAAATAAATATCTCTTTCAGAAAGTACATTTACCAAAGTGCTGTAAACAGTAGTTCAAAATTTGAAGTAGCCTCACTTTACTTGAAACACTTTTCATTTATTATTTCAGAGGGAAAGAAATACTCTATTGTAGCCTACTTTTTCCTCCATTCATCTTGTGGCTGGTGTTAGTTACTTTGCAGATTAGGTTTTACATGCAATCTCATACCATTAGTTTTAACTCCCTAACAGTATATGGAGCAATCAGAGTTAGCATGGGCCTGTTGCCGAGTAGGCTACAATATTCAGCTGGATACATACACCACCAACCTGATATCAGCAGTTGATACACAAAATACTGTCTGGTGATGACTGGTCTATAAAATGCAGGCAATGAGCAATGGTTGTGAGGCAACTTTAATGATAAAACCTTTATTCATAACAACACTTCTTGTCCTTCTATGTCAGTGTGTATCTGCACAGATTCATCAAAACAAAGTGTGTAATATACTTAAATATAGACTTGGAGTACTCTAAAGAAAGTTACAGTAAGTACCACAACATCCAGTATTATTTAGATAGTGACATTTCTGGATAAACTCAATAATATTACAACTCGGTAATTCAGTCTAATAATTTATAGAATGGTTCTTATTTAATATGTCTTATCCATTCACGCCAGTGATGCATTAAATGCACGACAGTCATCAACACAAAATAAAATAGAAGCATTAAAATATGCAGCTCAGTCAAGAATAGCATTACTCGATAACATGTGGTGTGAGAAAATCAAATTACAGCAATTAATAATTATCAAAACACATCCATCCTCTTTTCATATGTACACTGTTGCTGAGACGACCAAAAGAGGTCAAACAGAAGCTGGCCGCATCTACTCGTGTGTCACGGGCTGATGGGCTCTGGCAAACTCGTAGAAGACAGGACAGACTCTTCCTGGAAGGGAAAAAGATTAAATAAGGTTATTCTGTGCGCAATTAGTGTGCATTAATTGTCCAAGCATGTACAGTATACAGTATCAGACTGTTGCTGCTATTTTCCACAAGGAACCATCACATCTTCAAACGTTAAAAAAAACATCTATATATATATATACACACACATATACATATGAAGATGTGATGGTTCCTTGTGGAATATAGCAGCAGCAGTCTGATACCGATATATATATTATTAATTAATACACAGGACAAGATGTTACTATCCCTTGTGCCAAAATCCGAGGAAAAACACATTTAGAAGCCCAATCCAGAATAAAACAAGCTAACAGGCTAACAAACTAATAAACAAGACACAAATCACCAGTTACCTACCCTAGCCAACAGCAGTATGAAGCATGTCATTGGGGTTTTCAAGTGGGCACCTTCCTTCACCGACGTTTCGTTAAGTTAGGCCCACGACACCTCAAGAAGGCTTAACGGTGTAATCCAGCGTCCTGGAAACACCCCCCTCCATGCTACCACCGCACAACTGCATATTACCTCACTATCTAAGCCTAGCTATCCAGGTCGGTTCGGTATGACATTCCTGACTACACCACCACTGTCAATGATTCAGCCCTGTTGATGCGGACCGTTAATCATGACCAACAACAAACAAACCCTAACTACACCACCACTGTCAATGATTCAGCCCTGTTGATGCGGACCGTTAATCATGACCAACAACAAACAATCCCTAACTACACCACCACCGTCAATGATTCAGCCCTGTTGATGCGGACCGTTAATCATGACCAACAACAAACAATCAATCTGACCTTAGCGAGCTCCCCAGCTAGCATGTTTCCTCCTTATCCACAGCCATTCACTTGCTCGTTCTGCTGCCTGAGACATGTTGCTAACCGCAAGTTTCAGGCTCCGTCCCCGAATGCCCAACTCAGTTAGTAAGGCAATAACGGACTTTGCCACAAAACCACGGCAGCCCACCTCTACAGGCCGCACTCGAGCCCTCCAACCTCGCTGCTCTGCCTCTGCTGCCATTTCAGCATACCTAGCTTTCTTGCGCTCATAAGCCTCCTCAACTCGATCTTCCCACGGGACTGTGAGTTCGATAAAATAAACTCTCTTCTCTACCTCAGACCACAGTAACAAGTCCGGACGTAGCCGGGTGCTAACTATATATGCTGGGATGACTAGCTGTTCATTCAAGTCAACCCTCATTTCCCAGGCTCCACCTACACTTAGCTGCCCTAACTTGTGCCTGACCTTAATTGGTCTAATCTTTTCTCCCTCACGTACAAATTTGATCTGTCTAGTCTCTTTGCTAGCAACTAGAGAATTTACTTCTAGCCGCTTTTCCTCAACTGCAGCTGCCAAACATTTCAACACCTGGTTGTGACGCCAGGTATATCGCCCCTGGGAGAGACTGACCTTACACCCTGACAGTATATGCCTCAATGTACATACACTAGAACACAATGGGCAGGCACCATCCTCGCCCAACCACTGATTTAAGTTCTGGGGAGATGGCAGCACATCATAAGTAGCCCCTAGAATAAATCTAATTCTGCTGGCCTCCATGCTCCACAACTCTCTCCACTTCAACTTTCTCTTCTCTACACTCTCCCAGTTCACCCACTGTCCTTGCTTTGCCTGCGACACTGCCTTAGTACATCTTACTGCCTCCTCTTGCCTATGTACTTCTTCAACTACCATCTTCCTCTTTTCTATTACTGATGCCTTGTTCCACACAGGTTTCCCTATGCACAACCCTAAGCCTCCACGCCCATGCTGCACCTGACCTATGATATCCCTGTGTCTAAGAGCTGACTGTGCTTGCTGTACTGCCTCCTTTGGGTTCCACTTCCTCCCTGTTTTAACTGTGGGCGCTACACTCCTAACCACTGGATCCTTTGACTGAGTCAGAGTCATTTCCAGTCTAACCTTAGCACACTTGAACTCCTCTGTCAGGCTAGATAATGGCAATTCCAATATGCCTTTCCCATATAAGGCTACACTGCTTAGGCAGCGTGGGACTCCGAGCCATTTTCTAATGAATGAGTTAATCATCCTTTCTAGCTTTTCTACCTTTGAAAGCCTTTATATAGTATAGAGAGAGATAGATCTAGATATTCCCCCCTCCCATTTTCTCCCCTGCTTTCTCCCCAATTGTAACCTCTGCTCCGGGGTGGGCTACTTAAGATTCCACAAGGCGGACGGGCGAAACCGGGACCTGCCTCATAGTTGACATCGTAACCGGCCAATCAGGAACGCCGTTGGCAAGACAGTAATGGCTGCCTCCGTGGCTCTCGCCTCGAGCAGTAACGTCAACGTTTGTCAAGTTTACACAGCCATAAGTTCAGTTATTGCAGAAATAGACTCAATAGCAACAATTAAACAAGAACAGGAGTATGCAACAGCGGAGTTTATCGGCGGAAAAGACATTAGTTCGTCGTTCTTCTGAGAGGATTTGGATTTGACTGGATCCGACGCTGATTGGCTGAAGCACTGGCTACTTCGACCCGCTGAAATGACTGCGCACAGCTCAGAGTCCAGATGGATCCACAGAACCAAACAGAATGTGAGTTCACGGATCCGGATCGTTTTAACCAGGCCAATTTCCCCCTGCTGCCCCGGTCATTGCTCCACCCCCTCTGGCGATCTGGAGAGAGTTGTAAACTAGCACATGCTTCCTCCGAGACATGGGCAGTAGCCAGCCGCTTCTTTTCACCTGACAGGGGACACTTCACCGGTAGCACGTGACGTGGGAGGATCACGCTATTCCAACGAGTTCCCCTCCCTCCGAATAGGCGCCCCTAACGACCAGAGGAGGCACCACTTCAGCAACCAGGATATTGCATGTTTTGGTGTGGGGTTCCTATATGAAGGAACCCCCCAGGGGGCATGGGACGAACATGCAAACTCCACACAGAAAGGCCCTTTTGACGACCCCACCTGGGCGGCGGGCACTCGAGGACATGCAGACCGGGCACGCATTCCTTCAGTGCTCACAGCGTCCCAGGTGGGAATCGAACCCAGGACCTTCTAGCTGTGAGGCGACAGCGCTTACCACTGCACCACCATGCCCCCTGACCAAGGCGGAAGTACCGCTACCGCGAATTGAACGCGTGTCCTGGGTACAACATCAATATGTAATATTTTGCTTACAGTAGATGATATATACTGCTGCAGATTGCTCACTCCTTCCATCTGAACAGTCACACCAGGAGATGCTGGTTCAACCACTCCTCCCTGTAGTGTGGGCGGGGCTTTGTCTCCATCCACCTCTCTGGTGTCACTCTTCTGTGTATGGCAGAGAAGAGACACAAAACAGGCTATCACTGAAGAGTGAGTTCTGGGTGTGCCAGTCAACAGAAAGCAGCGAAAAGAAATACCACCTGTGTTATAGGGACAGTATTTTAAGCACCTGCAGAACAACATTGTGTACCAACAAATAGTCCTTCAAGAATAAGAGGGCTCTATAGATTCTATCACCATGTTTCTACAGTACAGCTCACACGGGGCAGCAGCATCTGAGTGTGCTTATGCTCTCAGGAAGTAGACAGTGCCACAGGAAGTAGACAGTGCCACAGGTCAAGGTGTTTGAGGAAGGATGAGCTGCAGACAATAGAGAGCCCCAGGAACGAGTCCGGAAAACATCGATGCTAACACTTCCTGGTTCTTCACCGTTTTCGCCTATGGGATTTTTGAATGGGTTTTTGGCGTGATGCTTCTAATAAGGTCTCTGGCAAACGCAAGCTTAATCAAACACGAACCAGTGTTCAGTAGGATAATCTTCACACATGAGGACCACTTTTATGAGTTTTTAAGCTTTTACGTGCCGTTAAAAGGGCAGCTAGCTAGCAAACGGCTAAATGAGACTACACTGTTGAGTCGACGGGGATATTATACGTCAATAACGTCATCACTTCAAAGAACACGGAAATTCTCTTTCCCCTCACCTAGTTCAGCCCGGGGTAATCAGTGCACAGCAGCGCACACATCAACAACACTCCAGGTTGAGTGGTGACGTGACGGGGAAGCCTATGCAACACTGTAGTTCTGGATTAGCTTAGCACAAGCTTTTTACTTCTAGGGCTCGCATTTACGCTTCAAAACTCATGAAAGTGGTCCTCATGTGTGAAGATTATCTGGCTGAACACTGGTTCGCATTTGATTAAGCTTGCATTGCCCAGAGACCTTATTTGAAGCATCGCGGCAAAAACCCATTCAAAAATCCCATAGGCAGAAACAGTGAAGAACCAGGAAGTCCGGGACTTCCGCGTTCCGACTACAAAAATACGTCATCCCTGGGGCTCTCTATAGACCCTTCTCATGGGGGCCATTTTGTGTCGAAAAGGCAGAATAAACACAGGTGCAAGCAAAACACTAATGGTTTCCAAATTCCAATCGTGGACGTTTGAAACTATTAGTGTTTTGCTTGCACCTGTGTTTACCCTGCCTTTTTGACACAAAATGGCCCCCATGAGAAGGGTCTATTCTTTGGCAGAGAAAAGACATGGATTGTCTGCACAATATAATGCAAAATGTAGGCTAGCCCTGAAACCTCCTGTGTGAATGGAAACATCATCTCTAAAAAGGGACACCACCGAAAAACAATGGCGATTTATTTAGCACACGATCTCACACATATCCGGAAACTGTAAACAGTTTCGCAGACACACATTTAGTTTGACAGTTATGGAGTTGATTTGAGTACAATTGTTGAGCAGTAATGTCATTCATGCACAAATGATATCACTGGTCCACAATTGTACTCAAATCAACTCCATAATTGTCAAAGTAAATGTGTGTCTGCAAAACTGTTTACAGTTTCCGGATATGTGTGAGATCGTGTGCTAAATAAATCAGCGTTGTTTTTTGGTGGAGTTCTCCTTTAACCCACTGATACCTGATGCAGCATTTGTGTGCGTATCCTTTAAGACCGCGAACCGCGTTGACGCGGTTTGCGGTCTTAAAGGGATACGCACACAAATGAGGGATATACACGCAAATGCTGCATCAGGTATCAATGGGTTAAGTGTATAATAAAGCATGGGTTTGCATTACATCATGAGTAGACAATCCCTCTTTTTTTGACAGATTATTTTTCCTGACCAACACTAAACCTGAAAAAGACTGGATGTGCATCCACACGCATTAGTTGACAAAGTTACAATTCAGGCCATAGTCAGCCTCACACTCAACAAAAACGTGTATTCCAATGAGAGAAACCTCGACTTTGGTTGTAATTAATGTTCTGGGCCCTCCACACGGTTGCTCATCCCTGATAATGTTGAACAGAATACAATAAAGTATGATCACTATTGGTCATAAGATCAGGATTTATTTATTTAACCAGATAAAAAACAATTGAGATATGAAATCTCTTTTACAATTGTGACCTGGCCAAGAAGGTAGCAAAGTTGCACGTGGAGTTGTACACATTGGAGGTATTTTGGTGCGTTGTTACGGGCTCTTTTCAAGCTGATCAGATGTGAAGGCATAAGCACATCAAGGTAAGGTTATATTTAAGAAACACTTTTCTTTCTCCTGTTGGTGTTTTTTTTTATACCTCTATTTGATTTTGGAAGTCGGGTCTTGTGTATTGCACATATCACTTCAGCGTCTACATGCTGGATAGTGATTACAGTCATCATTGTACATTGCATTTCAGGGCTGGTTGTCCATCTCTAGGTGCAGTCAGTTATTCCATAATTCAAAAGGCCATAGTGGGAAAAGCTACTTCTCTATTTACTTTACATGGAAATGTGGATTACAGTATCGTCTGAAATCCCAAGAGTCATTTCTGCTGATGGCTAAAGCTCAGATAGAGATGTTGTAATAAAGCCTTCATGATCTCTGTCCCATCTGCATGCAACAGCCTGCAGTCTCATGAATTTAAAATAGTTGTTTGGTCAATGGAAGATAACGGACACTGTCGACACTTTTACCTTTATTTAGGATTGTGCCTCAGCCCGCATCTGTCACTAAACTGTAATATTAATAATTGGTGTCATTCTCAGTGCCGACCCAAGCGGACCTGTTGAGCATAAGCAGACAGTTCCTCTTAAAGCCCCAACTGCTTCAAGTCAAAGGGTGACAGGAACTATTATGAATACATGTAAGAAGCTGTAAGACAAAGCTATGATCGATTTGCAATTACAGTGTGGAGAGCAGTCCTTTAGCTGCTCTCATATTGTGTCATATATTTTAAATATAAAAACGCTACGCTATACAACACGTACGGTACAACAGAACTCACCTTTGACTTAGAAAATCCTTTCGACTCTTTGAATGGAAAGTGGCCTGCGCCTGGAGAGAAGGGCGGTGACTGTGGCGAGGCGGGTGACTTGAGCCCGTGGGATACGGACCGGCTCCTCTTCACAGCAGAGGACACCGCCTGAGCAAAGCGCGACGGGGTGGCGGGAGAATAGGGTCTAGGAGCTGCGAAGCTCCTCAGTTTGTCCAAGCTTAACCCTAAAGCTGCCTCTTTACACGGCAAACTGCTCTGCCGTGTCACCCGCATGACGGCCACATTCTTGCCGTCATCCTCTTTGGGACTGGGCTCAGCGTGAGCGCCCCCTGCTGTCTCCTCTTGACACTGCACAGGAGGTGGAAGAGGAGGTGGCGGCAGCAGCAGCTTTTTTCTCTCTAGACTTCCTTGAGCCTCCCTCTGGCCGACCCCAGGACTGCCACTGGCACTGGCACTCTTGACTGCCGCTGATGTCACATAATACCCAGGTGTTCTTTTGTGCTGTGCCAAGCGGAAAGAACCAGGCTTGGGTTTAGTTGCGGGCGGAATCTTCATCTCCTTGACCTCTGCTGGTGAGCCTGCTTGGGATCCCCCATTAGACGGTAATGAGATCTTGTCATCCGCTGGAGGTAAACCCGTCGGCGTCAGCGGGGAACGACTAGATTCCGGTGTGCCTCCGTTAACGGTGCTCTGGGTAGCAGCAGTGCGATTGCACGTCAACGAGCGGTCCCCGGGTGTCGTCGTCGTAGGCTGCGGCTGTTCCACGCAGACCTCGGGCGCCGGCTGTTCCTTCCGAGCCGTGCTGCTCTCCTCCTCCAGCCGAAGAGAAGCAATATCCATTTCCTTTCCTAGAGCCACAGCGGGGGACTCCAGTGTCAGCTCAACTTCATAGTATCTCAGTTTCTCCAGAGATTTCGGAGGCACGATAGTGTACGTCGTCATCCCCACTTTGGGAATGTAGTCCCGCGTCAGCTCGTTGGAAGGCTTGGGTTTTGGCTCCGAGTCCGTAGCGTAAACGGAAGCTGCCCTCGTCATTGCAGGGCCGCCCGCTTTCGCCGCTTCTTCTTGGCACGATGAGGTCTTTGAGGTGTGAGATAAGGCAGGTTTTTTGAGGTCAGGGGGGTTCAGCTCCTCCGTGAAAGTGGCCACATCCCTCTTCTCCCCGACCGCTCCAAAGCCAGGCGACGTAGCCGAGGAAGGAACTTGGTCCCCGTGTTGTCGGGAAGGCATAGGGAGTGTGAAGTCAGTTTGCACTTGGGCATCCTCTCCAGTGGGGCGTGATGATGATGTGCTGCTGGCGGCCATTAGGTGCTCCAACCCGTGCGTCTCCTCCCCGGGGCTTTCAGTGTTTGGCTGAGCAGAGGCATCACCCTGCATTACAGGCTGCTCCAGGAAGCCAGGGGCACTACATACAGCACTGCAGTCATCTTTGACACTTTCAGTTTGGGACTCTTCACATGTGGGCTGCTGACTTACATCTTCAACTTGACATGGACCACTATCTGTATGGACCAAAAGCATTTGTGATTTAAGACAAACTTGTTTTGATTTAATTCGAGGAACAACAACACATATAAACTAAAAAAAAGCACATTATGGCAAGTTCAAAAAAACATATTTGTAGTCATGCTAAAGTAGTCAATATAATAATAATAATATTTGAGCAGCCGTGACCAATGTGTGTTTAATCCAAGAGTAAACCCACCAGTAACTTCCAGTTGTGATGAGTCTGTCTCAGCAGCTGTGCTCGGATCATGGTGCTCTGCAGAATCATTCACTGCACTCTCACTCTGCATTTGACTATAGGGTGGAGACGAACACTGGGCATTCAAAGCATTGCAAATAGCATTAAAAAAAACTGTTTTTTTGCTGTGGGAAGTCTTAGGAGATTTCGTACTTGCCATGTGAGGACAGATCAGCAGACTGATCTTCCCCGCTGCCCTCGGTGGACGGCGTGCTCAGCATCTCAGCGTCAGGGGACGGGGACGGGGAGTGCAAGGAGACATCAGCTGACAGGCTGAGACGGCTGTCCTCTCCCTGGCTGTCCCTCACTGTGACAGCTCCAGAGATTACAGAGGAAGTGGTCTCCTCCTGCTCCATAATCTCCTCCAGTGTGTTTGTAGCTGCACCCTCTGTAAAACAGCAGCAAGAAGAAGTGAAGCCATTGTCCATTGACTCAAACAGGCATTAGAGGGGACATGTTGCTAGGTGATCAGTGGACCATCACTCTGTTTAAATCCCTGAAGATTTAATCTAATGCATTCATTGGAATGAAATGAATCATTTTGTAGGTCTCCATTCCTAACTTTGTGAGGCAGCTGGATTTGCGCGAGATCATGAGATCACATGACAAATCCATCTCGCCACGCTCCAATCTATTGGTCTGAATCTGAACCACTAGTGGTTCACACCAATCAGCATCCAGATAACAAACTGGGTGGGATTTAGGTGTGACGACAGTGAGAAGCTAGCCCGTGATAGACAGATGGTTCATCCAATCACCTGCCAGGTATTTTTTTTAAGTGCCTGCCCCCAAAATAGTTTCCCGACTGTTTCCTGACTGTTTCAAAGTATGTTATGTTTTATGGTAATCTATGGATCAGAGAGCCGGCATGCACATTTAAACACAAGGATCCAAGGGCCGTTTAACCATTTATTAAAGCACTACTTACTTTTTTTAACGCACACAGGTTATAATGCAGCAAACCAAAGGCCTACCAGCCAGCTCGAAACAGTGTGTCAACAGACTGGGCTTTTAAAGGTAGTGTGCAGGTAATTAGGTAATTAAGAGTGATTGTGGGCAGCTGGGTGAGGTGCAAGAGGAACAGAGGTGAGGGAGTGGTGCATGGTGGGAAATGGAGTCCAGGATACCAGCTTGGGATTTTTAACAACCTATGTGAAAACAAACCATATGGCAGTGCCAGGTTAATCCATTCCCCCTGTTAGCAGGACACTTTGATATTGAAAGCTGTCGTAAATATTAATTCCATAGTCATAGGTAAACACATAAATACTTCTTAATGAAATCATCTTTCACATCCCATTGTCCCGTGTCTAGTCCTGCATTCGGCACTTCAAGCGAGAGTGACAGAGAGGAGCAGAGAACAGAAGGAACATTCAAGTCACGCTGGAGCTTCGGCCTGTGATCTCGAGCAGCACTGGGATGTTTTGGTCGAACAGCAAGGACCAGTGAGCTTTCACTGTGAGCTGAAACATCAGGAGCGATGGGAGTGGAGTGGAGTGGAGATGATGCTGTATCGATGCAGAGAGCAGTCACTGGGCGGAGCCTCTTACAGACAGAGGGGCTGTGTGATACTGTGCATGACGCCATGACACTGTGTGATACTGTGCATGACGCCATGACACTGTGTGATACTGTGCATGACGCCATGACACTGTGTGATACTGTGCATGACGCCATGACACTGTGTGATACTGTGCATGACGCCATGACACTATGTGATACTGTGCATGACACCATGACACTGTGTGATACTGTGCATGATGCCATGACACTGTGTGATACTGTGCATGACGCCATGACACTGTGTGATACTGTGCATGACGCCATGACACTGTGTGATACTGTGCATGACGCCATGACACTGTGTGATACTGTGCATGACGCCATGACACTGTGTGATACTGTGCATGACGCCATGACACTGTGTGATACTGTGCATGACGCCATGACACTGTGTGATACTGTGCATGACGCCATGACACTGTGTGATACTGTGCATGACGCCATGACACTGTGTGATACTGTGCATGACGCCATGACACTGTGTGATACTGTGCATGACACCATGACACTGTGTGATACTGTGCATGACACCATGACACTGTGTGATACTGTGCATGACGCCATGACACTGTGATACTGTGCATGACACCATGACACTGTGTGATACTGTGCATGACGCCATGACACTGTGTGATACTGTGCATGACACCATGACACTGTGTGATACTGTGCATGACACCATGACACTGTGTGATACTGTGCATGACGCCATGACACTGTGTGATACTGTGCATGACGCCATGACACTGTGTGATACTGTGCATGACGCCATGACACTGTGTGATACTGTGCATGACACCATGACACTGTGTGATACTGTGCATGACACCATGACACTGTGATACTGTGCATGACACCATGACACTGTGTGATACTGTGCATGACGCCATGACACTGTGTGATACTGTGCATGACGCCATGACACTGTGTGATACTGTGCATGACACCATGACACTGTGCAAACATGTAAAGAGGCAAGAAACTGAAAGACAGACTTATATGATAAGAGATAGAGATGAAGTAAAAACATGTTCCTATTATTTAAAAACAAAGAGGATAATTCACAAGAAATCTGCCATCTTTAGGGGTCATCATGTGTGGGAGTTACACTATGTCTTTTGAAATGTCTGATCAGGATGCACTTATAGAATGCATATATTATATATATAATATTATTATTAAGAGTATTTTGTAGATACTTAGTTTTTGTATTACACTTCTGAGTGTACAGGATTGGTGGGCCTTGCCACAGCCCACGAGACAAAACGATAAGTGCCAGCAGTGTTTTACACAATCACAGCAAAGTCTATCAAAGTGAAGTCAATAAAACAAGTTAAAACAAACAGTTGGCAACAGCCAGAATAACACACACTCAAATTCATAGTAGGCGCACATTTTTGCAAACTTTCTGGTCAGTATGCAAAAAATAAACAAATGAGAT
Source organism: Poromitra crassiceps (assembly GCF_964638095.1). NCBI lineage: Eukaryota > Metazoa > Chordata > Actinopteri > Beryciformes > Melamphaidae > Poromitra > Poromitra crassiceps. The sequence continues at coordinate 4,854,305 of NC_139629.1, forward strand.
AACCTTGAACACACAACAACAACAACAACAACTACAATAAATAGTCGATATTTAGGGGAATACTGCAATTTAGGTCAACAGTCATTTGGAATGACCTAACACTGAGCTTCTACTGAAACATTCTCACATTTAAAATTAAAACATTTTCCAGTATTTGTATAAGCATAAATTAGTTTAGTATTCCCAGCTCGATGACATGAGTCTGTTTACTGAAAGAGCAGACACACAAAGAAGAAGTCAAGTCTGCTTGAAGAAAGTCGAGACATGTAGACACAGAAGGTGAAAGGCAGGTGGAGTGGAGAAGCAGAGCTGCAGAGGACTGACTGAAGGAATGACAGAGGCAGCACAGGACAGGCAGAGGAAGGTGGCAGCAGGAGCAGGACAGATTCCTATTCACTTTCCACTGATGATTCAGAGTCTGTAAGAATAAACACGGTCTACTTAATGAAATCACCTTCCATTCTCTCACTGCCATGCAGTTTCCTTCGTACAGTGTGTCAACTGAGTCACTGCTCTATAATGACCACTAGGTGGCACAAGAGTCAAATGAGATGAAAAGACTGCTGCAATGTTTGCAAAGGCATAGCTTGGCTGTGGTGTTCAGTTGTTGACATTGAGACCAAAGTACATGTCTAAATATCACCCGTTAAGAAATGCTTAACTTTCTCCCCAGAGGTGAAACAATCTCAATAAAGACAGAAATCAGCCTAGCAGAATCATGACAACTCTAATATCAAACACTCATAAACATAGGGAGAAATGTAAACAAAGGCAAACCTTGCAAAATCCCAGGAGGAGCTTTGTCTTGGACAGCAACACCAGGGGGTGTGGGGGGTGGAGGAGCCTTGCGCTTGGTCCTCTTCAGCGAAGACTCCGCGGAGGAACCGCGACTTATACCAGACATCTACACGACAATGAGATGGAATAGAGCAATATAATCGACACATTTAAAACACAGAAATCGTTTCACGGAATTCATACAGATAAATATTTGGAGAGAGAAGTCTTGTCAACGACGGGTCAACCTCACCTGGTCGCTGTCCAGTTGGGCCTCGGGTTCAGAGCCGAGTCTCTGGCGGCGAGTGGCGAGGTCTGAAGGGCAGCTCTGGGACACGAGGATGGGGGGCTGGGGTGCTCGTCTCTTCTTTGGCACGTCGACGGGCGTCGCGGGGACGGAGATGAACGGAGAAGAGTAGTTGGAGCTGGGCAAGGCCATGCTGAGGGGTCGAGGCTTGCTCACCAGGACTGGAGAAGCTGGGGCACTGGCTGTCGTTGCCTTTAGCAAAAGACAAACATCCAATCAGAACACGATAAAGAGGGACTGTTTCCCGGAAAAAGCACAGTGCACGTCCACCAATGGCAAACCTAAGCAAACAAACCTCCTTCTGCACACGAAAAGTGATTTGCTGATACAGCAGGAGCTGTACACAATGAGACAGCATTATCTTAAGATTGGGCAAAAAATGAAATATGATCGAAAAACACCTTACCGGTTCAGGTTTTTTCTTGCTTTTTCGAAACTTGCTGAAGAGGCCTTTGTTCTCCTGCTCTTTCTGGTTTTTATCTTTGCTCGGCGTGACTGGACCTGCGAGGAAAAACCATCGTGAGACGATGTTTTAGTCGGAATTCTGATAGTGCCGGTGTCATATATATTTCATATAGCCCACAGATGGAACTACCTGCGTGAGTGGGTGAGGCTGGACATACAGGAGAGTCAGGCTGGTCTGCAGAGCGAGATTGGGAGCAGAGCAAATACAACGCACAATGAATATGAGCTACAAAAGAACAGTGCAAAGTCAATATAGCGAAAGCAGAAAATGTCACGGCAGACTATGCGGCAGACTTGCTCTTTTAAATAGATCATTGAGTGCTTACCTTTTGTGTCCCTTGCATAAACCTCCCTTATGGCATAATCATTGAGAGAACTGGACAAATCCAAGGCGCCCGGGGATTGGACATCTCTCAACAGAACCGTCGTCTCCACCTCAAACTCGCATTTCTCACAGATGGCCGGTAAGAGTTCAGCCAGAGGGACTCGAGGGTTGACTCGCAGGATCGTTTTCTGAGTCTTTTTATAGTTGATCACCATCCGAACAGTCGCCTGGAGAATACAGAAAGTGCCACTTTCATGTACTCATAATCAGTGTTGTGCAAGTTACTTTCAAAATGTAATATACTACATAATATTACTAGTTACTTTCATTTGAAAGTAATACGTTACTTTTACAATATTACTGTCTGTGTAGAGTAACTCGTTACTTATTTACACTACTTTTGCATTACTTTCACCAAAATAACAGCAGCAGCAGAATGACGTCGCCGCCCCGGAACATCCCGAAAATGTGTGTATAGATGCTTTTAATTTGACAAATAAACATTCTAAATTGCCCCTAGCTTACTTCCTGTTGCAATGTTTGCTAATGCAATAGCTGACAGGAAATAAGATAGGGTTCAAACTGTTCCCATAGCAACACAATTCTGTGAAAACCGCCTATACCGTCTGAAGTCAGTGTAAACCGTCCAACATTCTAAATGTTCTCTTTTTCCTTTGCTATTCTCATCTATAGTGGTTATTTGCATAAAAACACACAATTTGATTAGGAAATGACTATATCTTTATTTAAATATGTGCTTTGATCAAGTAACTCAATTTGTAACTTGTGTTACTTGACAAAAGTAACTGGTATACCATTATTGAAATCCTATTGTAATAAGTTATATTACTGAGTTACTGCTAAAAGTAATATATTACATGTAATATATTACTTTTGTAATGAGTTAATCCCAACACTGCTTATAATACATATAAAGTTTAAGATAGCATTAATAGCAAATATTTATTTGACAGGAAAATATCTCAAGCATGTCCAGTACCTCAGGCATCTGAGGGCCTGTCTTCTTATTCTTCTCCTCCACTCCTTTAGCTTTAACTAGGATCTTCTCTGCCTCCAGAGTTCCTATGAGAGCGTTGGGCTTGAACTTGATGTGGTTTCTGTTGGCGGTGACCAGCTCTAAGGTGTGGCTGGAGGGGTTCAGGTGATACTTTGCACAAAGCATCACTAACAGATCCATGAGGGGTTTGCTGAAAGACACAGGAGACATGGAGAGAAACAACAGAAACAACGTTAATTGTCATCATGAACTCTGTTTATGCGCTTGACGCGCTTGACGACGCCGATTGGAGTGTATTCGGGTCGCCTGCTGATGACGTCACCAGCTTTGTTAACGCCTTCTCTGGTTTTCTAGAGAAAATCACCGATGACGTTGCTCCCGTGATGACTGTAAAAGTCCATTCGAATCAGAAGCCATGGGTGGATAACACAGTGAAAAAGGCTCTGAAGTCCAGAGCAGTGGCTTATAAAGATAGCCTAATTTCAGGAAATAAAGACGCATACAAAGCTGCTTCCTATGAGCTCAGGGCCACCATTAAGAAAGCAAAGAAGCGTTTTGGCAATAAAGTCGAAACCCAAATGAAGCAGAGAGACACCAGAAGTATGTGGAAAAATATCAACATTATGACGGATTATAAACCCAAATCAAATCCGGTAGTAAATGATCCATCATTCGCTGAGGATCTAAATGAGTTCTTTGCTCGGTTCGAGGACAGTGTTAGCCCAGCCGACATTAACTCCCTGCAGGAGGCTATCGCCCCAGCATTAGCATTAGCTAAAGAAGGAAAACCACCCACATTCACTGTGCATGATGTAAGGCTTATTCTTAAAGGCGTAAATAGCAGAAAAGCCGCCGGGCCCGATAATATCCCAGGCCGGGTGGTTAAAGCCTGTGCCGACCAATTAGCTCCAGTAGTCCACTCTATCTGGATGGCCTCGCTAGAACAGGGCGTTATCCCCCGTATATGGAAAGAGTCCACCATCGTCCCCATAGCCAAAAATAATAAGCCCAGTTGCCTGAATGATTACCGGCCTGTTGCTTTAACATCCATCCTCATGAAGTGCTTCGAAACTCTGGTTAAAAATATGATTATGAAACAACTGCCAGACACCTTCGACCCCACCCAATTCGCCTATAGGAAAAAGAGAAGCCCTGAGGATGCAATCTCCCACCTGCTGCATGCCACCTACTCTCATCTGGATGCAGGAAAGGGGAACTACGTACGATGGCTGTGTGTGGACTTCAGCTCCGCCTTCAACACTATCGTCCCTCAGAGGCTTATCAAGAAGATGAGTGACCTGGAGATTACTCCATCTCTTCTCCCATGGCATCTCAACTTCCTGACTGACAGGCCTCAGAGGGTTAGGTGGGGCAACAATACCACCACAGGCCCCCGGATCCTGAACATCGGCGCCCCCCAGGGCTGTGGGCTGAGCCCACTGTATTACCCCCTCTACACCCACGACTGTGTGGCGACACACCCCTCGACCATCATAGGCAAGTTCGCGGACGACACGGTGGTGGTGGGGCTGATCTCAAACAACGACGAGACAGCCTATCGAGAGGAGGTGGAACTCCTGGCGTACTGGTGTAAGGAGAACAATCTTCTCCTGAATGTCACCAAGACGAAGGAGATGGTTATGGATTTCAGGCGGAGTAAGAGGACCCCGCATCTGCCGATCAACATCGACGGGACCCCAGTGGAGGTGGTAGATACCTACAAATACCTGGGAGTAAACATCAGTGGGGACCTGACATGGAGTGCCCATGTCACCGCCTTGGTGAAGAAGACAGCGGGTAAGCTGTACTACCTCAGGAGGCTGAGGAAGCACACCAAATCCCCAGCCTTATTAAAGGCCTTCTATTCTGCCACGATTGAGTCTGTGCTGACGAGCAGCATCTCTGCCTGGTATGGAAACTGCAACGGCAAGGATAGGAAGAGACTGACGCGGGTCATAAAGGCCGCGGAACGCGTCACCCGCTCCACCTTGCCCCGCCTGGAGGACATCTACAGCAAACGCTGCAGATCCAAGGCGACGAAAATAATGAAGGACAGCTCTCACCCAGGCCACCACTTGTTTCAGAGGTTGCGCTCTGGGAGGAGACTGAAACACCTAGCGGCGAGGACCGAGAGGTTGAGGAACAGCTTCTTCCCTCAGGCCATCAGGGCCCTTGATTCATAAAGGGACCTGATTCATAAGTTGGTACCCAGTGCACTGTGTTCACTGGCGTTTTTTATCTTGCTTACTGTTTTCTTTTCTTTTTTTCTCTTTGCCTTATGCAGTGCACCATGTTCACTGTTGTGTATTTTTGACCGTACTTTTGATTATGTGCTCGTAGCGCTTATCAGACTTTTTAGCTATGTTTTTCGTGTTTGTCTTTTTATCCTGTCTGCACAATATGGGAGCGGCCGCGGCCTTAATTTTCACTGCTCTTGACATGTCTGTGATGCTGCATGTGACTAATAAAAACCTTGAACCTAGTTGGTCTTATATTTTCCTTGTGTGCTCTTTTCCTGCCACCTGTTGCCCATGTTCCCTCATTAGCCTGCCCTGTTACCTGAGAGGCCATTAACACCTGGCGTTAACTTAACATGTGTTCTCTGTGATCAGATTGCAATCAGATTGTGTTTTATCACTTGAAAGTACAGGTGTAAACACTCCCAAAACGCATTGAAGAAGGATTGCAATCTGATCGGCCAAACCACCTCCGGAGGTGGTCAGCGATGCATTGTGTACACCATTGAACACAAGTGTAAATGCAGTGTGTCCTCTCAATCTGGATACAGCAACTTTATGCGGATTGAGAGGACCACCATTTCTGCAATCTGATTGCAATCAGATTGCAGAAAATGCATGTTCACGCCAGGTGTAAATGGCCTCTGAGTTTCTCCCCACCAATCAGTTCTCCTGATTTGCCCTATGCGTTCCTGCCTTCCCCGCTGACCCTCATGCTCCTGATTGCTCCTCTGTGTATTTATTGCCTCAGTGTGTCTGTAGCCGGAGTCATCTTTGCTATGTGTTGTGTTTCCTCTGTGTATCCGCTGTCTTTCAAGCTCTGTCTAGCTTTGTACTTGTTCTTACTTACATTCTAGTAAATAGCCTTTTTGCTCCTGAACCTCGCCTGCTTCTGCCTTTGGGTCCACACCTCTACACAAATCGTGACAATTAATGTTGGCCATCAGAGGGAGGAAGGGTGGTGAAATCCGGTTAAGGGCCGGTCTCACCACGCAAAATAGGACTTCCTCGTTAAACCAATTAGGGGACTGATGAAAAATCTGATTTGACATGCTTGATGTCAGAGTGGAAAAAGAGGAGCAGCAAGCGGTTGTGTCTAGTCATTCATTCTGTGCTTTGTTTTAACAGTGATTATGGGATTGGAGATCTGGGGATCCCCTCCCCCATTTTCTCCCCAATCGTACTCGGCCAATAGACCCTTTTCACGGCGACCATTTTGTGTCAAAAAGGCAGGGTAAACACAGAGTGCAAGCAAAACACTAATGAGGGTCTCCAACATACAATCATGGAAGTTGGAAACCCTCATTATTGTTTTGCTTGCACCTGTTTACCCTGCCTTTTCGACACAAAATGGCCCCTGTGAAAAGGGTCTATTCCTCCTGTTGTCCCGGTCGTTGCTCCACCTCCTCTGCCGATCTGAAGAGAGTTGGAGACTAGCACATGGTTACTCCGATGTGCAGTCGCCAGCCGCTTCTTTTCACCTACAGTGAGGAATTTTACCGGCCGGATGTAACGCGTGGGATGATCACATTATTCCCCCGTTTCCCTCCCCCCCCCACCCGTGAACAGGCACCACGACTGACCAGAGGAGGCACCAGTGCAGCGACCAGGACAAACACCCTTAATTCGGCTTCCCACCTGCAGACATGGCCAATTTGTACGCCCGACCAAGCCAGAGGCAAGACGGGGGCTGGAACCTGGTGTTGGCAGGCAGGGAATCTTACCTCTGCACTACCCGGACCAACCAAGATAGCCCATTTCTGTGTATCAATTAGCAATAAAAGTTGAGCTTTAAAGAAGTCATGTGTTAGAATACGTGCTAATATTAGCATGAAGTCAGTACATTGGCAACAGTAACCGCATGAAGCTCGCCTCCAGTTCAAAAATAGCCGACACTGCATTAAGAGAGCTGTTGAAATCTAACACCGTGGATCTAATCTTTATAATAATACATTCACTGTGCCGTGCAACAACATCAGAAGGAGAAGAACTTGATGCTAAATCCCTTTATATTGAATTGTTTCTTAAGAAGCCAAGGGGGCAAAAGGTACATAGGAATGTTTGTAAACTGTGTGCATTGTGAGAAAGGGAGAAGAATGATATCTTAAGTCAACTCTGCTGATGGAAAGTCTGAGCTGTGTGAGAGAGAGAGAGAGAGTGAGACTGAGGACACAAAGACCTTGGACTGAAACACGTCATTGACGTGGAGACATGTTGACACATGTTGATCTGATTAGGTGGTGTAGTCACAGTTGAAAACGTCGACCGTGAGACTATCCTAAAAATTGACATGTATATTCACAATATAAACCATGAGATTTGACATAATGCTGCATGAATAATCTATAATTTCATGTTACTAAAAGTGTGGAGAATGAAGAACACCAAATCACTTTGTTCCTTTAAATGGCACACACGCATACTTGTTAACCAAAACCACAGATGCAGCTACTCCACCTATCTGACTCAATCTCATTGGCACTGAACTTTGTGAGATGACATAATAAGTGATTCAGTGCTTCCAAAGCAACCCAAATGGCAGAATAAAATGTCTGCATTGCACATTTCCAGAATCCACGGAAGTGTAAAATATGAGCCTCAGAATTCGACTACTCATTAGTTTCACTCAATCATAGTCTCAGATCCAGGACCGTGTTATGGCACTGCAGGCTCCATTCAACAAGGCCCAACAAAACCGGCTTGGAATAGAGAGCCCCAGGGATGACGTATTTCTGTAGTCGGAACGCGGAAGTCCCGGACTTTCTGGTTCTTCACTGTTTCTGCCTATGGGATTTTTGAATTTTTAATCAAACGCGAACCAGTGTTCAGCCGGATAATCTTCACACATGGGGACCACTTTTATGAGTTTTGAAGAGTAAATGCGAGCCCTAGAAGTAAAAAAGCTCGTGCTAAGCTAATCCAGAACTACACACAGTGTCGCATAGGCTTCCACGTCACGTCAGCACTCAACCTGGAGTGTTGTTGTTGTGTGCGCTGCTGTGCACTGATTACCCCGGGCTGAACCAGGTGAGGGAAAGAGAATTTCCGTGTTCGTCCTTTGAAGTGATGACGTTATTGACGTATAATATCCCCGTCGACTCAACAGTGTAGTCTCATTTAGCCGTTTGCTAGCTAGCCGCCCTTTTAACGGCACGTAAAAGCTTAAAAACTCATAAAAGTGGTCCTCATGTGTGAAGATGATCCTACTGAACACTGGTTCGCATTTGATTAAGCTTGCGTTGCCCAGAGACCTTATTAGAAGCATCGTGCCAAAAACCCATTCAAAAATCCCATAGGCGAAGTGAAGAACCAGGAAGTGTTAGCATCGATGTTCTCCGGACTCATTCCTGGGGCTCTCTATAGGAAACGATACAATATTTAAGAACACGAGTAGACCGACTTGACGGACAACAACCTTTGAGTGTATTGCAAGTACTGCTTTGTTCAATGCTGAGGGCCTTGTTGAATGGAGCCTGCAGTGCCATAATTACGGTCCGGACGTGAGACTATGATTGAGTGAAACGAACGAGTAGTCGAACTCTGAGGCTAGTAAAACATGAACATTTTGGGTTGAGTGTTCTCACCTGCCATGGACTGTGGTCATCTTTTCCACTCCACCAGGCAGAACCACAACCAGAGACAGATCTTGTTCAACCAGGTTTTCCTTCTGGTCCATAGTCAGATGGGGATATCCTGGGAACCTCTGGGAGAAGCCAGGGGAATCCAGGTTCTTTAGTGCTGGGGGAGATGGGGCTTTGCTTTTGGTTGACACCCTGTTGTTGGACAAGGAAGTGTACATTTTAGGGCTGTGCAATATGGCCCAAAAATCACATCTCAGTATTTTTAGGCTGAATGGCCACACACAATATATATATCTGTATTTTCTATGAAGTGGGCTAAATGTTCAGTTGTAAGTCAAAGCCACAAGATGTCACAATCACTTTTATTAAAACAAAACTGTGAACAAAATAAAATGCAAAGACAGGGTTTCCTTCCCTGACTATTGGTGCTTTCACAAAATATTTAGACAATGAGATTTTTGATCAATAATCATCAGTAATATGGATTCACAGTAATGACCACCATAAGTGGGTAAAGGCAAATGATAGAATAGCTCAAACAGTCTGTGAAGTTCCGAAAACGACATCACTTTACTGTAACGCAGCCTTTAAGACAACACTTCTGCCATATATCACCATATTACGATATCCAAAATCGAAGACGATCTCTAGTGTCATATCTATTATCGATATACAGTAATATCGCTACAGTGCCCAGCCCTAGTGTACATGCTTCTCACAGCTGCTACAGTGCCCAGCCCTAGTGTACATGCTTCTCACAGCTGCTACAGTGCCCAGCCCTAGTGTAGATGATTCTCACAGCTGCTTCAGTAGCAGGACAAAAGTCTAATAACTTTAACGCCTTGAGGCAATCAGACAAGAAGACAACACTTGGAACGAGCCACAGACTGTATCATTGCCGTGGGCGATGTTCTTCTTGCTTTTTCACAGATGTCTTTAGAAAGGTTACTTTCTGCCATCTTCCACAACGATCTGATTGAAAATCAAAGGGCATCAGACAGCATGAAAGGAAGCCTTTCTTCCTCAGGTCGAAGTAAGCAGGGAGGCTATTGCATGAAAGAGCTCAAGTCCACTTTGCAAACAAGTCACAAGACACTCGAGTGGAGAGCTTTACTCACTGGGCCTGAAGAGAAGGCGGACATGAGAGACCGACCTCCGTTCAATTGGGTTGATGCGTTATTGAGTGTTTGTCTAGACTTGAAAGTCCTGCTGGCTGTGTCAATACAGCGTGGGAGAGCGAGCAGGAGCACAAGTCACCAGAATCATTACACACGGACTTTAATTATGCCACACAAAATATATTGGAGCAACAATTTGTATAACTCTGACTTCATTCAGCCGCAGATTTTCCAGCTGCAAAAAGCTGCTGGCCATCTGTTAGGCAGTACAATTTAAGCTAATTACATCATTATCATATTAAATAGATTAGGCTCCCTGGGAAGTTGGGAAGCATGGAAAAGCTATATGGGCTCTAAACAAAACTGGGTTTGGTTTGGTTTGATTTGATTTGGATCATCACTATAAAGATGTATGAACTGTGGCACGTTTTGTTTTGGTGTTTCTGTTCACTTTGAAGCGAAAACCTGCAGCTGTTAGTGTAGGAAATCGAAAGCAAACCCAAGGCCACACACAGTAGAAGATACAGCTATATTATTGTAAACGCTGTGAAATGTCATCCAATGGCTCAGAAAAAAAGAATATATAAATCTCAATCATTTCAAAAAACATGAGTCAAAGTGTTTAGTCAGCATAAAGAAACCCTGTAGACCTGCAAGCTGCCGGACTCACAGCCCACGAGAAGGTCTCTTCTGGGGGCACCACCTACTCACACTGAGGAATCTGAACAATGTCTACGGGTTAGAGGCTCCACTAAGCCACGTCTGAAGGATTAGACGTCTTTCTAGGGGGTTGCTGACCTTAAACACTATGATGGATATGAAGACACACACACACACACACACACGCACACGTACACGCACACGCACACGCACACACACACACACACACACACACACACACACACACACACACACACACACACACACACACATTACACAGTTACTTTATAGACATTATGAGCCACTCATCAAATCTCAATACATGTCACAATACGTGTGTGTGACCATACAATATATTGTGGGGTGCAGAATCACGTTATCATTTCAATTCTTGTCTCAGTCATGGTTGCCGACATGAAACATTGAAAGATTATGAACACTGCCGGCCAGAGCCAACGTCCACTCTTAAAAAGGAGGTGTCCTTTTTGAACACACTCTAAATGTATGTATGAGAGACCATTTCTTGGCTGGAATGTTGAGGGTGTTAATTTAGCATGGCGCAGCAGAGCAGACAGGGAAGTGTTCAAGGAACAATAATATACAGCTTTGCACACGCTGTTGGTCTGGACTGGAGCGACTAGATAACCATGACCATGAATACTTCAGTCCCAGTAAATCTGTCAATAGACAGCCCTGGCTAAACCAGATAGACACACACACTGTGGTCCCCACTGGGTACAAAGTCCACATTTCATGGCTCTGCTTGTTTATTTGGCAATTGGATTATAACCTTTAACATTGTTGCGTTGAACTTTCTCCCACAGCGAGTAGCTTTATCCTACTACCACTATAATTGGCAGCGTGTCTGTCTGTCTGTTTGTCCGTCCGGAGTTGCAAGGCGCGCTGCCGACCGACCAGAGGAGGCGCTAGTGCCGCAGGACAGGACACATACCCTCATTCCGGCTTCCCACCCACAGACACAGCCAATGGTGCCTGTATGGACGCCCGACCAAGCCGGAGGTAACACAGGGGCGCGAACCTGCGACCCTCATGTTGGTAGGCAGGGAATCTACCGCTACACTCCCCAGATGCCCACTACAGCAATATTTTTACGTATTTTACACCTTCACAATAAAAGCCTGCCTCCAAAATTTGGCAAAACGCTGTTCAGGGGTCTGGCATGAGTTTGATTGCACAGACAAAATAGTGCGCCCATAGGGGGCACTACAGCAATATTTTACATATTTTACATCTTCACGATAAAACACACACACACACACACACACACACTTCACACACACGTCCCTCCAAAATCTGCCAAATCACTGTTCAGGGGTCTGGCAAAAAAAAGTCCATCCATAGGGGGTGATACAGCCCTTCAGGGGCAAGAGGTAAGGGGGGGAAGTCATAAACGCTCTTTGTTCTGGTTTATATTAACACAGTTATCAATTTTGTTTCTCATGTGACGTGTTGGGAACATGAAACCTTTATCCTGGCTCAAAATGAAAGGAAATGAAACAAACAACAAAAAGCACAATAGCTTATAGCTATGCCTGAAGTTCACGGTCAACTCGCTTTATGCAACTGTGTGATCAGTGTCATGGCACCTGAGCACAGGTGACAGACACTGAGACACAGGTGACAGACACTGAGACACAGGTGACAGACACTGAGACACAGGTGACAAACACTGAGACACAGGTGTGACAGACACTGAGACACAGGTGACAGACACTGAGACACAGGTGTGACAGACACTGAGACACAGGTGACAGACACTGAGACACAGGTGACAGACACTGAGACACAGGTGACAGACACTGAGACACAGGTGTGACAGACACTGAGACACAGGTGACAGACACTGAGACACAGGTGTGACAGACACTGAGACACAGGTGTGACAGACACTGAGCACAGGTGTGACAGACACTGAGACACAGGTGACAGACACTGAGACACAGGTGTGACAGACACTGAGACACAGGTGTGACAGACACTGAGACACAGGTGTGACAGACACTGAGACACAGGTGTGACAGACACTGAGACACAGGTGTGACAGACACTGAGACACAGGTGTGACAGACACTGAGACACAGGTGACAGACACTGAGACACAGGTGACAGACACTGAGACACAGGTGACAGACACTGAGACACAGGTGTGACAGACACTGAGACACAGGTGACAGACACTGAGACACAGGTGACAGACACTGAGACACAGGTGTGACAGACACTGAGACACAGGTGACAGACACTGAGACACAGGTGTGACAGACACTGAGACACAGGTGACAGACACTGAGACACAGGTGACAGACACCGAGACACAGGTGTGACAGACACTGAGACACAGGTGACAGACACTGAGACACAGGTGACAGACACTGAGACACAGGTGTGACAGACACTGAGACACAGGTGTGACAGACACTGAGACACAGGTGTGACAGACACTGAGCACAGGTGACAGACACTGAGACACAGGTGTGACAGACACTGAGACACAGGTGACAGACGCAGACACGGGTGACAGACACTGAGACACAGGTGACAAACACTGAGACACAGGTGACAGACACTGAGACACAGGTGTGACAGACACTGAGACACAGGTGTGACAGACACTGAGCACAGGTGTGACAGACACTGAGACACAGGTGACAGACACTGAGACACAGGTGACAGACACTGAGACACAGGTGTGACAGACACTGAGACACAGGTGTGACAGACACTGAGACACAGGTGTGACAGACACTGAGCACAGGTGTGACAGACACTGAGACACAGGTGACAGACACTGAGCACAGGTGTGACAGACACTGAGACACAGGTGACAGACACTGAGACACAGGTGTGACAGACACTGAGACACAGGTGACAGACACTGAGACACAGGTGACAGACACTGAGACACAGGTGTGACAGACACTGAGAGACAGGTGTGACAGACACTGAGACACAGGTGTGACAGACACTGAGACACAGGTGTGACAGACACTGAGACACAGGTGTGACAGACACTGAGACACAGGTGACAGACACTGAGACACAGGTGACAGACACTGAGACACAGGTGACAGACACTGAGACACAGGTGTGACAGACACTGAGACACAGGTGTGACAGACACTGAGCACAGGTGTGACAGACACTGAGACACAGGTGACAGACACTGAGACACAGGTGACAGACACTGAGACACAGGTGTGACAGACACTGAGACACAGGTGACAGACACTGAGACACAGGTGACAGACACTGAGACACAGGTGTGACAGACACTGAGACACAGGTGACAGACACTGAGACACAGGTGTGACAAACACTGAGACACAGGTGACAAACACTGAGCACAGGTGACAGACACTGAGACACAGGTGTGACAGACACTGAGACACAGGTGACAGACACTGAGCACAGGTGACAGACACTGAGACACAGGTGTGACAGACACTGAGACACAGGTGTGACAGACACTGAGACACAGGTGACAGACACCGAGACACAGGTGACAGACACTGAGACACAGGTGTGACAGACACTGAGACACAGGTGTGACAGACACTGAGACACAGGTGACAGACACTGAGACACAGGTGTGACAGACACTGAGACACAGGTGACAAACACTGAGACACAGGTGTGACAGACACAGAGACACAGGTGACAGACACTGAGACACAGGTGACAGACACTGAGACACAGTTGACAGACACTGAGACACAGGTGACAGACACTGAGACACAGGTGACAGACACTGAGACACAGGTGTGACAAACACTGAGACACAGGTGTGACAGACACTGAGACACAGGTGTGACAGACACTGAGACACAGGTGACAGACACTGAGACACAGGTGACAGACACTGAGACACAGGTGTGACAGACACTGAGACACAGGTGTGACAGACACTGAGACACAGGTGACAGACACTGAGACACAGGTGACAGACACTGAGACACAGGTGACAGACACTGAGACACAGGTGACAGACACTGAGACACAGGT